>NW_027192202.1:629971-662839 GCF_041956535.1 Calcarisporiella thermophila
GCTCAGTTTCTTCTTTCTCCTTCTTATCAGCTTTAATCCGAAGATTCTCTAATCTGCTCAAGAGATCATCCTCAGCATTCTCGCCCATCTTGTTCACATAATTCTCTTCTTCCTTAATATCCTCACTTCGATTTTTCTCCACTTGTTTTTTAGCTTCAGTTCCTGCTAAGTCTTCCTTGTCTATTCTCTTTTGATCCAAATTTTGTATTCCTTCCAACTCGATACGCCGCTTTTCTATTTCCAACTGTTTTGCTTGTTCTTCTTCCGACCGTCTCTTCAATTGAGCTACTTCTTCTTCCTTCCTAAGGATAATCTCCAATTCGCGCTCCAGGTCTTCCTCTTCAATATCTACATTAGCATTAGGGCCGATATCCACTCGCATGGCATCGTCTATTTCTCGTTGATCCGCTAGGGCTTCTGCCACATGATCCAGAGCATCCTGTACAGTATCGACAGTCATTCCCGTTGATGCGAGGACAGACTGAAGGGTTGTGGCTCCAACTTCATATGCTCGTACTATATCGGCATCGCTCTCTGCGCTCTGAAGACGAAGAAGAATTGTGTCCAAAGTTTCAAGTGAATGAAAACGTTTCTCGATCACGGTTTGTAAAGTTCTTTTTTGACGGAGCGCAAACAAAGCCTGAGTTCGTTGCTTACGATTAATATATCCTTTCGCTTGATCGATGAGGCTAAATTAATAAAAAAAACCTTTAGGATATCCATTTCTTCCATAAACCCTTATGTTTTAAAATTTTAACCTATTCTGCTTGGATTCGATATCTTGAATCTGACGATTTAATATACGACATGTCGTCTTGAGCATGAGGATGCCATGGTCCTGCGAGGTTATTTGCTCAAGTTTCTTTTGCTTAAGGGATTTAAATTTGATAATCTAAAGGAGATAAAGTTAGGATGTTTTAACGAAAGAAGTAGCCATATAAATTGATATTAGGTACTAACCATTTCACTATTTTCTGCTATTTCTACATTTAAAGCCTTGTACTCGCTGAAAAGATACGCGATTAAGGCACGTATATCTGTGTCAGAGAGTTTGACTCCGGGAACTGCAACATTTTCAAATTTCTCTTTGAATTCTGAAAACGAAAGAAGATTATCTGTTATGTTATAGGTAATTGAGGAGCTTTGAAACTGAATAACGCGTTCTGCAGCTTTCTATTGACAATAATAAATTTAGAGAATATTTCAAAGATAAATAGCCTATTTTTCATACTCGAATATTTGATGCCACTACGAATTGCTTTCCTAGATCATTTTGTAGCTGGCTTATTCCCCATTTGATAGGAGACAATATACTTGATACTATCCAGGATCCCCAGCCTTGATTTGGTTTTATGTTAATAACATTCTCTAGAGGCAATATATCGCCTGTTTTTAACATTTCTTGCTACGAATTTTACTTAAATTAAAAATGATAAATAGAAGTGGGCAATAAAATTTCAACTCACCAAAACTATCCTTAATCCCATGGGCCGCCCGAATTCTATATGTTCAAATGATGACTCAAGATCAGTTGGATAAAAGCAAAGCACGTCAGTTTGATGAAGTAGTCCGCGTGTGCTGGCTTCCAGTATAACTGAACGCCAGAATCGAACATTAGCATCATATCCATACGGATTTGATGTGCGTAAAGGACCAAAATCAGAATAAAGCGACTGAAGTCTAGATTTAGAAGACCACTCTGGAAGAGTAATAAGAAAATTATGTAGTTCCTTATTAGATGTCATAGATATGAATGGTAAAAATTATGGAATATGTGAAAAAGCGGGAGTGCAATTGAAAAGTCACGTAGAATTGGTGGCTTCACATCTTAACGTCTTTGGATTTTGCTTCTAGACCTTCAATGCTATCTTCATTGCAATAATCATTAACTTGTAATCATTGATTATGGCAGGACCTCCACCGTCCCATTTTAACACATCTCCGAATCTTTCTCTCGCTTTATCTTCTCGCTCACAGTCTACCGTACCACCCCAGCCTCCCCAACCCCGTCAATATGCTTCTCGAGCATGCAAACGGTGTCGTACTAGAAAAGTAAAATGTGATTTTGAATACCCGACTTGCGGCCGTTGCTTGCGGGCAGGATTGCAATGCGAATATGTTGAGACGGTACAAGCAGTAGTGGATGAGCGAAGAGAACTTGAGACATTTCTGGAATCTTTTGGACAAGTACATCTAGTTTGTTTTTTTTTTCATTTTGATAGATGCTGATCTCATATTTCTTTCTAGAAAATCAAAGCCATGTGTGAACGTCTTGAGAGTTTGGAAGAGAATTTGAGGTTAGCGCGCCAGACTTACCTCCTTGAAGATAAAACCCCAGCACAACCGCAGATGGAATACGAGGAGCCTAATTCAAAAAGAATGAGATATGAATAATTTTTATATATGGAGGTTAATTTTTCTGTTGATAGATTGACGCTTCCTTAATCACATTTTGGTCTTTTTGTCTTGTAGTTGGCCAGTATTATTAGTGTTTTTCTCTCTTTTTGTCCTTGGTTTTCTTCTTTTCATTTATATATATATCCTACCTCTTTTCTACTATTGTCTTGTTGAACTCTTTGTATATTTTAGTAGATAATTAAATCATTTTTTTTTCAAATCAAGTTTATCACCATTAATATTACATATTGTCAATCCTTTGCCTTAGGTTTAAACTTGCGCGGCAGCAACTTCATACAAATACGCACCTAGAAGCTTGGTACCGTTTATGTAGTTACTACGGTCCAGCTTTTCATTAATCGAATGAGCACCATCGTCTGCTCTGCCCATTGGAAGTAGCAGCACATTCTTTTTAAGTGCCTCTTGGAAAGTGAGAGTCACTGGGATGGAACCACCTTCGCGGGTAAGTTCTGGCTTCACTTTGTACACACGTTCAACAGCCTTGGCGGCAGCTACATAGTTCCAATGGTTGGGGCTTGTAACCCAAGACGGGCCTGCATGACCACATGTGATGGCGAGTTTGTTTTTAGATCCAAGTCGCTCGAACTCCTGTTCAACGAACTTCGTTACAATCTCTGTAACCTTCTCCGGGTTCATGTTAGGCACCGTTCTGATAGAGAATTTACCAGTGACGCAGGCAGGGATCACTGTTTTCTCGCCACTTGAATAGAAAGCACCTTCCACGCCATGCACCGAGAGAGAGGGATATCTCCAGCGGTGCATAAGGGCATCCTTTGATGATTGATGAATAGTGTTCTTTGACTCGATAGCAGCGTGTATGTCGTCGAGGGAAAAGTCGAGGTTGTTATAAGTTGCGGATTCCTCCTCTTCAAATTAATAAGGTATATTAATTCCCAGTTAATTCGAGTCTCACTCGCAAATAGGTACATACCAGTCAAGGGGGCGACTTCGTCATAGATTCCGGGGATGAGTATTTTGCCATCAGGACTAACAAGCTTACTCATTAGATGCACGAGATCAACCATGGGCTCATGCACTGCGCCTCCGAATACTCCAGAGTGAAGATCCCGACCAGGACCTTCAATTTTCATATGGAAGTAAGAGACACCTCGCAAACCATAGGTGAGAGCCGGTTTTGTAGTTCCGAGCCAACTGGAGAATAGAAAAAAGTGTTGGTAACAGAGCAAAGTTACGATCAATCAGCAAGTATACTGACTAGTTATCACTAATGCACACACAATCAACATCGGCAAAAAATTTGTCTGCTTCACGGTAAATTGCTTCATCCAACCCAACTGAACCACTTTCCTCCATCCCTTCAAAGCACATCTTAAGGTTGACTGGGAGCTCTAAACCAAGTTTCTTGTGAGCCTCAAGCACATTAATCCAACCCAGAATAGGTCCTTTATCATCGCTAGAACCGCGACCAATAAGGCGACCCTGGTCGTCTTCGTGAAGTTCAAATGGCTCTGTATTCCAGCCGTCTTCTTTCAAGGCCTGCAAGTAAACTCAGTATTTTTGTAATAAAACAAAAAGAGATCAAGAAACTTACGGGTTGGACATCAAAATGACCATAGACCAATATGGTCTTTTTATTTTTGTCATTTCCGAAGGAAGCGAGCACAATTGGAGGAAGTGGAATAACTTTACCACCCTTTTCTTGATTTCCAAGGTCAAGCTTCTGGGTGCTGTGTGGTTAAACTAGTTAATAATCTTCTGTAATCAACAACACAATAAGACACCAACCTGGCACCAAGATCTTCCAACTGCTTTACCATCCAATCTGCCATACGAAAAACTTCTGGGCGAAGGTCTACATCTGCACTCACGCTAGATGAATTCAAAAATTAGTATACTGAAGGGCAATAAATAGAGTAGTAATATAAATAGTGTACCTTGGAATAGCCACTGCTTCCCTTAAGCGCTCGACAAAGGCATCCTGGTGCTCATCCACGTATCCAAAAAATTTTTCGACAGACATGTTTAGCAGAATAAATGACACAATACAGGTGAGGGAAAAATAAAACGGAAGTTGAAACGCGATTAGACTCAATTCTTACCGTGGAAAAAAATTCGTAACCATGCCACGTTTGTGCAATGTGTTGCAGTAATTTCAGAACAGACAATTTCTATTAGGAAATACAGTGTCGGGCAACAGAGCTAAGTTGCTCCCGATGGTTCGTACTGCAAAGCAATTTTTTTTTCGGAAAAATATAGGCGGTTTATTACGCGGAATGGAAATACAGCTTTAAGCTGATTAGAAGATAGTATAACTTTATGATTAGGACAGAGATATTGCTTAAAGAAGTGGTATATTATGTAAAGATAATAAGGAAGAAAATCATAGTTTAGCTTTCGCCTTCAACTTCAGTTCTCTCTCAAAGATTCGTAGCATATCGTCAGCAGCTTCTTTAATTGCTTGGTGCATTTTTTCTGCTTGCATTGTTTTGAGACATGCTATATTGAAGTGCATAAACTTATTGTTAAGTGAATAAGCGACCGCGTATCCGTCTGGGACCGTTTCACCCCAGCCGTACCCATCGAAATGTTCGCAAGAAAGTTGAGATGTTGAAAGTGAGTAGTGTGAACTTGAATAATAAGCTGGGTCAGCAAATAAGGATGGTAATGGCTCATTCGGCAGAAGTGATTTGCGAAGACCTTTTTATACAATTAATTTTGCTGAAATTATAATAGAAAGAGCAATGTATTATTTACCCAATAAATGTCGATCGATGGAGCGTCCTTCGAAGCAGTCAATCATATATTTGGTATGGGTCTTACATGCTCTTCGACAGAGTTCAGCTCTCATTATATCCTATTTGAGGAATCAGTTAGCTCTTATTTATAACTATTGATAGACATGCGTCTTACTGTGGCCTTAGGATCGCACATAGATTTTACAAATTTGACCGAGTCTACACTCAGTGTGCGGCATGATTCAGTTCGCCCTCCCTGAAACTTTCGGTGCGTGGCGCTTTCATAAGTTGGGGGGAATTCTCCATGAACCCGGTAATAGGCAAGCTGCATCACCATTTGTGCATATGCATCAGGACTAACACGAAAATTCTTAATGCGCTCTTTTCCATATTTTTCATAAGTGAGAACTTTCACGTCATGTTTTGATGCGTGTATATCGAATCGCCACTGTGCCTCGAATATGATGTCTTGAAATTTCTCGTTGAGCTCAAACTGTAGTAGAGAGGGGAGCCTCAGATTTTTCCGGATAGTTCCCCAATTCATCTCATGTTTCATTGTCCTAAATAATAGGTCTTTAATAAATAAAAAAAAATAGAAAGGAATATAAAAAATTTAAGTATACGTACGCTTGACAAATGAATTTACACATCCGCAGAGTTATCATTCCATCCATCGACGAGTGCTAGCAGTAGGATTTCATATTAAAGTTAAATAATAAGGTAAAATGAGTTAAGCTAGCCTCACCTCGCCAATAAACCCGGCTTTTCCGTTTTCAAACACCACTAGTTGAAATGATTTATCATGGTAGCGATTTCCCCCATCTCCATACCAGAGAGCCCTGCTAATTTCGCAAGGAGTCACAGGTCTGGTGTCATCAAGACAGAGGGTGAAAATAGAACTCTCTATCATGTAGAGATTTGACTCATTTATTTGCGATATTCCCACCAAATGCCTGCGATTCTATTGATGAAAATACGAGTACACTCTGAATATTTAGGGGCACTAACTTTATCAATTTCCTGCCAAAAGCATACCTCTGTCCATACATCACGGTCGTCTGCAGTCAAAACACTGATAGCCATATCTCTCTCTTTGCCAGCATGCTCCATGATGTATTGAAATTGACTAATTCATTAAGAATGTTAATAGAATATTGAAGTATCAGAATTAACATTTATCTTACCTCTCAAGCTCTGCCGCCGACAGCTGCTTCCCATTTTGCATCACATCCACCGCATAGAATTTATTCTGACGAATGACAATAATGTGGTTATGTATTGAAGGATCATATCTGCGTTCATAATCGCTTGGGACGTCAGGAACACGACATGAATTGAACAACCATTTGTAGGTTGACATGCATAGTGGTTCTCTCATGATATGTTCAGGCTCAAGTTTCTCTCTATGGCAGCAGTATTGTTATTATTGTATCCTATCGTACCAAAATATAATAGAACACTTACGTGACCACAAGTCGCCTAAATTCAAGAGCAGCGGTAACAATGCTAGCTGCACGCGCAGCAGGCGATGCCCGTTTAGGGTCATCGCGAAATACGTAGTAATAATTGGAATAAAATGGGAGGGGTTCTCGAAATCCAAAATACATGCTCTCATTGAGCCAATCTTCGAGCCAATTTGCGATATTTGGATCATTTGCTCGGGATAACAGTCTGTTCTGAAGAGTTTCTCCCCACCCTCCCGGCCGCATAAACTCTTCAACCGCTGCTTTAGTACGTGCAAACTCCGAACTTTTAAGCAGTGGTTCCACTGTCCTTAGATATTTTTCCATAGTTTCATGCAGTGAGGGAACGGGGAGTCTTGGTAATGTTTGCTGGAATTTAAACATTGGTCCTGGCTCGTGCACCTTTTCTTCAGGAATATGTTCGGTATTAAATTCACTCCGGAACTCTTCGATCATCGACTTTGTTCGCGATAAACTGGACTCGCTCTTCAAAGGTCTGACCGTCTGAAGGTATTCTGTCACCTTGAGTGGAAGTGTTGATATGCCCATATTAAGTTTACTATGCTTTTGAGAGGCCATCATGGCCGGATCCCAGTATGAAATCTATCGAACAAAGTTAAAAAAGGTAGGCCTGAATGAAGGTTAAGGAATTACTTACCATTATGCTTTATGCTAAGACTTCTTAATGCAGAATAACTCCCAATTCAAATGCAAATGATACAATGATTAGTGAAAAGTATATAAAATGATAAAAAGGAGAGCGAGTGGGAAGCGCACAGAACAGATTTTTTAAGGATGCATGTAATCCGTTTCCTTTTCATCTTCGATTGAAGGAGGTATATATAATATGGTAATGAAACGCGTGTGACTCGCAGGCAACGGTTTTAAATTCCATGCGCATGTAGCTTGGCCGCTGCGAATTAATTAAATTCACATCACAAATTAGACAATTCATACAAGAACAAGAAAAACATATTAAATCACGAAATGATGCCTCCTACACCAAGAAAATAGACGCCCTCGAGCTTCTTTTAAGAAATTTCTCCAAAATAAAACTCGAAACAACTTCATGTATAAAGGAGAATAACTCACATAGTTTTCATAGCATTTTGGAAGCACAATGGGCATCATTTCCTCTTTACTAAAACTAATACTATGAGGAAGCTTTATGTGGAGGACGTAATTTATTTATAAATTACCAATGCACCCCGCTTTATATAATCCCAATGATAGGATATACGGAATTCTTTACAAATATAAGAGCATCCAACCTCATTCAACGCCGTTCTTTACACCCAATATAAAAACGCGTACTGAAAATAGAAAAGAGTAGTCGGACAAGCAAAATGCTGCAAACACCAGTCTAGATATTTATGCGCTCTTTGGTCATCATTTTATATAGTCTAATGAAAGCTTTGAATGCTGTGATGGAATCGCGAGACAAGCTAAAAAAAAAGCTGGCACCATTATTGTGCGACCTCCACACATTTTCCCATCGAGTTGCCTCTGCCCATGCTTTCGTTTCATCGTAGCATTAGAAAATTTATTATATTCGACTTGATTCTTTCTCTACAAATTTTCCTCTGGATGGTGATCGCAAAGAATATTGCTGTCCCAAACTACTATACTACATATATACGATTTATGTCTTAATGGTCTTGCGGATTACCTGTATTATTAACTCCTATATTATCAGATCGAGTATTCGACAGATGCACCCCCAATCTCGCGGAGAATATATTCATCTCCCTTATCCTTTTATTGTTAAAGCTTCTTTTAAAATATTGTTGAAATATCTTTCGCACAATTTGTGTGAAAATTACTCCTCTTTTGCATCTCCCCAAATGAAAAAAAAACTTAAGGAAATGCGTCGAATATGTACATGATTAATGCAACACTATATACTGAATAAAAATTTGTTCAGTATATAGTGTTGCATACTTGGATATTTGATGAATTGCTAACCAACTTACTCAAGTCTTTGGAAAACTAAGTGATCGATCAACCAGTATTTTATTTTTAAATAAAATGATAAGAAATATAGCTCATATCCTATGTATCATTTATTTTCCAACACATTTTCGCAACTTGATGGAAATATGAAAGAAAGTCGAGCGAAGAAAAATGAAAAAGATAAAGCTACAATAAAGTATATTCAATATATGATGATAAATATTGCTGGTAATATTATTCATGATGCCATAACAACTCTTGCTAAAACCCCAACAAGAGAAGCGTTTATGTCCAGTGCTGGCTCAGTCATTTTGTAACTTTCCCGATTATCTTCAAAATGGTCCTTCCCGTCCGGCCCTCCCACAAGTGCCCCAAAAAGAGTGAATTTGTTCGGTAATTTTTTGCTTATATAACTAGTTCCGAGATCGGGACTCTTTGCAGGAACACCTTGGCTACTCGGATGATGGACGTGGGTGGGAGAGCGAGAGTGATCTGCCCCTACTATATACACTCGGTTGGCTATAATTGGACAAATATCGAACACAAGGAGTTAAGAATAGAATTCAACTAGATGAAAAGTGAAATGTCCTACCTGGATTGTCTCCTAAAATATAGTTGACTTGCCCCATGGCAAATGCTACGTGGCTGCATTCATCGTTGTCATTTGCAGCTGCTATTTCCTTGGAGACTAGTACATTGTCGGCATACCAGAAAGCCTGATAGGCAGTGTTCATAGCGATTCCATTCAATCCATCACCCTCCTTGCATAAATCGGCGCAATACAAGCCTCCGGGTGTGAATCCCTTAGGATTGTAAAGTACATCCCTGAAATAATTTTTCATGTATTTACGATATTTGGATTGATTCGAATAAGCGGCAAGTAAGTTAGTGGCGCCGACACTTTTATCATCCCATGTTTGGGCGTGAAAGATAGCCTTTGAAATAAAAAAACAAGAGTTAGCGAAGCCCTTTAGTTCATCCCAAGCCAATCTGAATAATACCTCGCCACTATTCCAGTTGTTCTCGAGCTTGAAGTCTGTATAATATTTTTCGGCTTTTTCCAACCATTGCTTTTCTTTAGTCGCACGATAAATCCATATCGCTCCCCACACTAGCTCATCGCCGTAACCAGAATAGGATGGATACGCATTAGCTCCGCCTCCTCCTTTGATCACTTGCAACTGAATAGCTTTGTTATAATTTCCGCGGTAGTGATCACCAAGCTCGTAGAGTTGAATGGCATGCTTTAGGAGCTTTTTGGAATAGTCCGGGTCCTCCTTACGAAACACCAAGGATGCAGCGGCAAGCGCTGCAGCAGCCTCCGCGACAACTTCAGTCCCTGTGTAACGTTTGCCATCGATCATATAGATCGGTCGTTTGATGGTTTTTGGTTCATTCTCGGGGCTGCCCCAATATCGATGATCCCAATCCGGATCGCCGACTTGGGCAACATAGATTCCAGGCTTAATATGACTTTTTAAGATATAGTCGGTCCCTATCGGTTGAAATTATAAATATTAGTGAGTATAACAACTGAAAAATGGAACAACCCCAAATTGTATTGTGATTAAAATGCTGAAGAAAATTACAAATTTACATACCCCATTTTATGGCTTCACGAATGTATTTCATTTCTCCTGATCTTTGAAATCCTTGAGGATAGTCCACTGCAGCCCAGCTGAGCATGGTCATGGCAAATGAGGATGGGAAACCAAACTTGACGTAATCGCCTGCATCGTAATAACCTCCGGTCAGATTTAGATTTGCTTCAGCACCATCATCAAGATGAGAGGGGTGCCGCCATCTAATTCGTTGATTAGCGGGGAGAGGGCCGGAGCGCTGCGCTTCGTAGAAGAGAATGGCGTTGTGGAGATTTTTACTATATACATTGATCCCTTGTAGCGTTTTGCCTTGGTGCTCCTTAACCTTCGAGTTGTGTTTGTTGCTCTTCTTTCTTCTCTTCTTTGTTGGGTGCACCTTTCTCTTTTCCTTTTTATTCTTAGACTTCTTTTTCTTCTTATCGTCGTTTTCCTCCTCTTTCTCCTCCTGTTTTTCGACCGTCTCGCTCTTTGGTGGGCGGTAGACACCTTTAAAGTGGCCGGCAGGACATGCTAACCGTGGCCTGGAATCATAGGTAGTCAAAGGCTGGAAATCCTCTTCAGAAGGGCCAATTTGCTTTCCTTCGCTAGTGAGCTCACAAATCAACTTCACCAGGGCAATCCTAAGCGTATCCAGAGGTGAGAGGGTCATATTTTTACTTGCGCTACTGCCCCTCGTATTCAGAGGTAGATAGCCTTCCTTCTTGATCCTTCTGATAAACCCGTCAATATCAGTGGATCGACCTGACTCGTCGTTAAATGTGCAAGGAAAAGAGGATATGTTGAGAGGTCGTGCAATCGCGTGTGAGGATATTGTTGGCTTCCATTTTCGTGGTCGCTCTAGGGTGACTGCGGGATGGGTGTGGTTGTGTGAAGGTGCCGTGGTGGTGTGGTTGTGTGTTGGAGCCGCGGCGGTGTGGTTGTAGAATATTGCTGATACTATAAACACAAACAGTATCGCGTTAAGAAGATCCAACATACTGGATGATATGTGTGAATATTTGGCAAAATCTATAATAGTATAGCAAATATAAAGGTCTAAAGTGGGGGATCTGCCTTGATCGATCAATTGCTCTTAAAAAGCCATCTCCTCACACTAAAGGGTGATATAAAGAATAGAAAACTGCATGCAGATAAAAGGGCAAAGGCCAGAGAGCCTATATATGTTTTCATTTTGACGTTATTTGATTTTTTTTGTAATTTCTATTCCGGCCACACTACATTAAAATATTAATCCAATAAACAGGGGCAAAAACTACAGTCTAATTTTAAATGGTATCGATCGTGGCTCAAGGGTAAATATCGAGCGAACGAATCTCGCTCTGAGACCATTTTAAATCCATGTAGAAATACCCTAAGCCAAAAAAAAATTGTGTCGAGAACTTTTCTGAATGCTGTCTAGAACAGTCCAAAAAAAGATATTCAAAGAGGTACTCCTTAGAGAGATATCCAATAACCCCAATTAAATAACAACGAGCTAGGCGTATATAAAGGATTAAACGTGCAATGATGCAGCGGCGCTGAGGGTTAAAGCAAGAGAAGAGAGGATGAAATTGAGATAAATAGGGAAGTGTCCTTATCCTACTCCTCCCTAAAATAGACGTGGCTCACCCTACATCGATTTATTTTTAGGTCGCTATGCTGGCACTTCTATCCTATACCGACACAAGGGTGGCCGTGTCGGCTCATAGGAATAAACTCTATAGTGTGGCTAAGACGGAGGGGGCGCATTAAAAGACACGAGTTCAAGTTGTGCTCTGTAAAATAAATACGCGACCCACGCTATTGGTGCAACTTTAACTTTTCAAGTAAATGAATTCGTTCTCCTTTAACTTATTAATAGCAGTCTCACCCTCCTGTGCAAACTATGTTTTCCGAGGTGTGCGTTATCGCACCTCAGAGGATTCACCATATAGGTTAATAGAAGAGAGGTCATGACTCACTGTAGCCATCTTTAAGCAAGCAAGCAAATAAACATGGATTGATAAAAATTTATACAGAGTTTCCAAATCTTGGCAAGAAGAAAACAAAATAATACATGTAGTAAAAAAGGTATCGACAGCAAGCTAGTTGAAATGAAAGAGAAGTAGTATAGGAGCAGAGGAAGGAAAAGAAGCAGAGGCAAGAGTGGGAATATATGAGCGTGCTCAAAGGTATTTAATATAGTGTTGACAAACTCGCGATAAATATAATATCAGCGCTGCACCCTTTTATAAAATGGAAGACCTCAATACGGCAGCTTCGATACTGGAATCAAAAATACAGTCTAAAAGTATGGGATATCTGCAGCAGCACTTTTAGGGGCAGCATCGCAGCGGTTGGAATGATTCAGGAGAATGCTTGAAATGAGGTGTGCGATGTCCTACCAATAGCACTGTTCATTAGGCCAGTGTCTAGCCCAACATTTAGTGCATACGGGAGGCTCCGATTCGCTGCGCCTGGCCACATAGGTTTCGAACTTGGAAAGTAGGGCTTTAGCACAGTAATGCATTATGAGTTGGGTGAGGTAGCAATGGTACAAGGAGGAGACTCTGCAGTTAAAGAAGAATGGAAGACAGAGGATTAAGAGGATAGTTTCAAAATTAAATGGGCAGCAGATGAGAGAAATGGTCCCAACGGTAGCCGAGACCAGGGCAGGAACAAAAAAGAAGAGGCAAGGAATCAAGTGGACGCCAAGTGGGGATTTATAATTCAGTATGCTGGCTGTCACATCGTACGCGTGAGGGTAATACAGGAATACGTTTGCCTGCATAACTCTTATGGCCAATTAACAAAGCCTGACTAGGGGAGAGAGCATAAGGAAAGTATCGGAGGTGACTTTTGCCAGTGTTTGTTAGTTTGCCTGTGTTCTACTTGGCCACTCGAGATTCATCCAAATACTCGCACAAAACACACTAGCTCCGTAAAAGTAAAAAAAGTAAAAATTCGTACTAAGCAAATTATTGTAAAGTTCTTTTCTTCTTTTGTTTTCTTTCCAACGACTTTTCTGTTCTGTTTTTCTTTTTTAGCAAAGGTTTCCCGGTTTGGGCAGGCTTCAGCCCCCTCTTTTGCCTCTGGCCCTTTTCTGCAGGAATGGTCCATCGATGTGTAAGCGCACGGGTTTGCCTAGGTGTTTTCTTCAGCCGCCGATACTAACCTCTTCAATTGTGGATAGAAATCGGGTGCCGAGCGGAGCGATGCCAAGATCCTTTCCCCCATTTGCCCTAAGCTAACGGATCGAGCAAACAGAGTTCTCTGTGGATTACCTACATCCCGGCTTCTTTCATTTATGCGCTTACTTAAGAAAAGTAGCGATCTAACGAGCCCTCTACTTAGTTGCCCACAGGTTGATCTTGAGTCGATTTCCTTAATGTAGCCACAAACGGGTTTCTTCTGGAAGAGCTCACTCTTCTCCTCAAGAGAAGCAGTGCTTGCAGGGATTTTAATTTAAAAAACAACTAACCCTCCCAAACCCAGCTTAACGACTCTGCCGACTTTTCAATGACGTTAGAATAGCATGACGCGAGTCATATGATAATACCCGCTTACTTTTCATAATCCTCAAGAAATGTTGGTTAGTAATCATGATTAAATGGACATTAGTCCTCATGGGATCTTTCATGATGAAATAATTCAATGTAAAGATGCTGATCATGGAAATTAGAACGTTCTACCCCACCCAGCACCCAATTTATTGATTCGTTCATATCATTATTGTCTATTGGCATTATCTAAAACACCGATATTCCGACTAATGAGTTGCTTTAAACAAACATGTTGCTAGTACCAAGCTGACTACAAAGTTTGTAACCATGAAAAGAGACCGTGTTCTTCTATGGTTAATGTGAAGTCTAGGAATAATTTTGACCTCCCTTGGTCGCTTGGGGTCTTGGCCCACAAAATGAAAAAAAATTGAGCTGACCACGCGAGAGCAATTTTTTCTACCTTAGAACAAATAAGTACTGATTAAGTCACCCAAAAGTTTATTTCGATGCACGAGATCATTGAACTAAGTGTGTTGGCAAATTGAGTAAAGTGCTAGACTTAGTTAGACTCAAGGGAATAGGGAGTCGCCAAGTATATATCATTCCAATTTGATGCCAACATGTCCTTCTCGCTGTGCAGATATGAAATAAACGAAAATTCCCATCGACCACGAATTGATGCTAGCTAATGTATCTTAGCGAAGAACTCGTTCCAAGTTTCACGTCAATCTCCTCGAGTTCTCCACGATGGCTCCTCATTTAAATATGGGTAGTGAAGTGAGAGTTAGAGCACACTACAAGATGTACACATCTTTAATTCTCTCAATACTATAATATGTCCCATTAGTCATGTCAGTAAAGTTCTCTCATGGCATTGGAGACATTTACGCAATATTAGTCTTTAAAGCCTTGTGCGTCGTCATCATACTTAAGCGATTGCTTGTTGACACACTTATCTTTTCATATGATAGTTCTTAGGAAGTCAATCCATGTGTCGTCATTCTTGTCACTATTATTAATACCTGCGATAAGTTGGGATTCGACCGTAACACACATTACCGAGTTGAAAAAACTATGGGCATTTTACAGGAAATAATAGTAATATGAGTGAATATTGAATAAAGAATATTGCGTTTTGAAATGAGATAATAAAACTCGAGGATATAAAAATAATAGAAGTGATTCTTGCCATAAAAGAAACTAGATCAAAGGGTGCAAGAATTAGAACTACAGGAGGCTGATTTCTGACCTCCTTCCTTTGTTTTTTCTTGTTGATATTCTTCCTTTTCTGCAGCCTCTTCCAGGCGGATTGCCTTTGAAAGAGTCTCCTGGGTCTCAATGGTCAATTTCTTATCCTCGCTCTCAAGGATGGCTTCACTGGTAAGTAGGAGGTGCGATAGGGGAAAGAGGTCGCCCCAGATTCGCTCACGGTATTCGAAGGCCACTCCAGCATTGCCCCGCTTGACAAGGTATATTCCTCCATAGATAAACCCGTCGCCAACAAAATTACCGGTGACACCCTACCATTATCAAGGAGACAATTGCAAGTTAGTGATCCAGTGAAAAGTAGAAGGCATCCTTAGAATGGGAATTTACCGATTTTCTGTTTCTGAAGACATGCTTCCACATCTCCGGCTTCAGCCAGTTTGCTTTGGATGCCACACGGAGAGATCCTCCACTATATATATATATATATACATCTTGATTAGTTTCATAAGATCTAAACAGTGCTTAAGTCCATAAATAAGTACCCTAGTGCCTTGTAGAAGCCTTTATTCTCATCCCAGTAAATTTCACCTTTCCAGTAATTGTTATTGAATTCCTCGGCACCCAATCGCTCATGGACCACAGCGAATAAACGGAAGCCCTTTGAGAATAAAAGAAATGTAATGGATCAAAGACTGTAAGTGTAAAACAAGACTGTAGTCTAGAACTTACGAGTCCATTTACAAGTAGATCGCGGTGTTTTGCAATGAGCACTGCTTGCTCTCTGCAAAATTGACATCCAGGCCTTCGGACTAAAATAATGTTTGGATTTTAATTAAATAGGATCAATTATGGGATGCATAATTAAGCGCATTTACCAACGAACACAACTGCGGGTGTGTCTTTCCACAAGTCGCTTGCTTTTATCACCTCATTCTCAGACTCTTGGATGCCCTTAAGAGTGATGTTTTCCAGTTGAGCATAATCAGTGGATGGTTTGGGGATATTGCTCTTAGACATTGTTATTTTTGTTATGATAAACGACGAGAATAATCCACCATCTTTCCTTGGTAACGCTGCTTTTATGTGAATTAACTCGGTACATTTTGTTAACCGTGTTTTTTACTTTTTTGTTCACAATATGCCTTTGTTCCTCCTTTTGTTCGATATATCCGCAATTCCAATTGGACTGGGCCACCATGTCGGTTAAAAATCATGTCACGACACTCCGCCTCGCATCCAAGTGGATTGTAGTTTGCGATTGGCGGACCAAAGGAGAAGAGTGAGCTCATAGACATAGTCATAGTCACGGTTCTCTGCTTTTGAATGATGGGGATGCAACGGTGCTACTTTTCTATTCTATAGAGTCTGATATCTTCCATATCTTTATCCATATGTCTCGAGTTAAGCTATGATCCCATCATTACACAAAACTAGAGTTTAAATGAGTGACTCTTTAAGTCGTAGTCCAATGGGCTTAGCTGCCCCTGTTGTTCATTATGAGGAAACCAGTCATTTTCCAAAATCACCAAGTAGATCCTCCCGCCCATAAAAGCCATTCTTTCCTTAGCTACGCCATCCACGAGGTAGAAGCTGTAAACTACTCGAGAGTTTAATATAGGCTCAGCGTACCTTCTAAATGACTCTGCTAGTTTCGGCCGTATGGGCATTTCTTAGTAAAGAGAAGACCTGGTCTTAGCAATATAGTTAAAACCGGACGCATAAGCCGAAGGAGAGGCAAAAAATAGGCGCCGGCTTTTCCATGACCACTAATAGGCCGAAAATGAAGGCTCGCCAATGGAACTTGTTTATTCTCCCTCTATATTCATTTCTTGATTTTTTAACAACCTCTTATGATCCTTGATGAACGAGGGTGAAGAATCAAAGTCAATATTACGGAGCTTCCGTCTTCAGATCCTATCATTCAGGGTGACAATTCCTCTATTGATTAATTTTCTTCCAAAGTAAGTAGGAAACCCCCTCGGATATTTCTCATCTATCCGCATTGGAATCCAACCAAGGGTCCCATTCATTGGGGCATGTCCATGTGTGTTTTTCGTTGACTAAAACGGACGGGAGAAGGCGGTGGAATTTCCATCGTTTCGAGTTGCGGAATTATTTTCCTGACACTTATATGGGAAGCAATAGAGGCAGGTGGAGCACTTTTTACACAATTGTGACCCGTTCGTTCGCGGGTCCTGAGGAATTGCTAATTTTATGATGGATTACCGGGGAAACAACAATTGATCTGTCAATAGCCCTAGAGCCAAAATATAAATAGCCTGTGGGTGTCCATGGCTCTGCCTTTTTTTTTTTTAATATCAAAAACTTCTTCGCATTTCTTCTACACCACCACTTGCATTTTAGAGCTGTGCTCACCCCTCCTTTTTTACATCTCTCCTTTTTGCATTACATCGCGCCGGCCGCGCATCATTGAACATATTTTGCATCTGCTATCATGAAAACTGCCCCGCTTCTTGTCCTTTTTGTCGCTATTGCTGGCGTTCTTGCCAACCCCGTGCGACGGGAAACCTCCAAGTCCTCTGCTGCCAAGGCCCAAAAGAGTGAGGCCATCAACTCCTCGTCTGCACAATCGAGCAACATCACTGCTCCTTCAGCCGCTGCTCAGCTCAAGAACGAGATGTTTGCGAAAATGAACGCAATGTTCGAGCAACAGACGGTGGCGTTCCGCCGTTCATTCCGCTCCGGCAGAGATCGAGACAATGCAGACCGGATTGTCGATTTGATCCGTCTTCAGCGAGACAATCTTTTCGATGATCTTGAGGATGTATTCGATGATCTCGAGAGATGCGAGATTGAGCTTGATGATCAGGACCGCAATGGCCGCGGCCGTGGAAGAAGCAACAGCAACAGTAACAGTAACGTGGGAAGCAGTGAGAGCCAGAACGAGAATGAGCGCAGGCGCGTCCAATCCCAGAATATCGTTGAATAATCGTGCTCAATTGCCCCCCTTTCCTTTTGTTTAAGGGTATCTCAATTTTACCGACCTTTATATCAGTTTACGATAGCTCTTTTTTTTTCACTTTTATATTTCCCTTGGCATATCATTAAAGCTCATCTATCTTGCATGTAAGTCTTCCAGGCATTCTCCCCTTACCATTCCCAGTCGTAAAGTAAATCAAATAAATTCATACATACGCCTCTACTCAATCCTCCTCCTCCCCCTCCTCAAATCTATTGCGCTGAACTGCAATAGCGGCGGGTAACCACCATTCTTGGATTTTATGTAGCGACTTCTGCTAGCTATTGGGTCCAGAGCTATGCACGGGATCCATCTGGCCCCAATACCGTATCCTCTCAAGAATGCAAGCCCTACTTCAAGACAATTTCAAAACAGCAGTACAATACTTATATTTCGCACTCAAGAGGATATATGAAATTTAACGTGGTATGTACACCTAATCCGAAATATTACAGCTAGGAAGGAAATAGAGAAAGTAATTGGGTACAAATAATAGAGAAACGAGGATTACAAATTGTTTTGGAGGGTGGGGTTACTTAAATAAATATCTAGACAACTTTCTAATTCTAAATCATGGATACCGGTTCGAGTAGCTTGGGTGGTGCGCGCTTCCATGCTCTTCCGCCCAGAGCTCTTCTCCGCGTTCTCCGATTGCATGGGCACCGTGACCGAAAGGCGACTCACCGACTCTTGTGAGGGAGGGCGAGACCGTCCGCGACGCTAAGTCGGGCCCATTTTTCATTATCGATTTCACTTCTCCCAGTTGGTAGGCATTGCTCCATTCTCCTGGCTTGCTGGAGTAGTTTGGGAGGTGGGTCGTGGAGCCACTAGGGTCGTCTGGAATATTGCTCTGTTGGCTGCGCCGAAAAGGGTTGGACATTCCTGACAGACAGGGGCAAAAGAGTTGAACCATCTCAGAGGTGGTGCCGAAGACGCAAAAGATAAAGATGCCAACGAGTGTGCCGGAGAACTCGTCTAGACCGGGATCTCGGCTGGTAACTTGAGTCTCTCGTTCAGGATCAGAGGACCAGGTGGAGACCGTTTCGACTAGAGGGGTGATGGGGTTATTTCATGTCGTTCTACTTGTATATGGAAGAGCTCTAAAACTTACTATTTGCCAGCAATCCTAAGATCCCAATAATCATACAAAAGGTGAGCATCCGAATGCAAAGGCTATCAAGAAAATGGCGGATTAATATATTGTTCGGTGCATTGATACGAGGGAGCATGTGTGATGTGGATGATGCATTACCTTCTCTTGATGCGCGTCTTATGGGGGGTTGAGTAGGAGTCGCCATTTGATCTCGAGGAGGACTTTGTGAAAAATCGACGGCGACGAATGACAATGACCGTGCAGTATACTATGGGAGTCGATGCGAAAAGGTGAGTGAAGGCAGGAGAGGAGTGGGATATGGGGGGTACATACTGGCTAGGACTAGGCCAATCCCGGTCGAAATCATCGATGGAATCATGACAGTAGGTACACGAATGGTGTCAGACGTGATGCAGAATGCGGGGCCAGGGAGGGTCCCGAATCCAGGCTTCTTAAACGACACGCCAAGAGAGATGCCTTGCAGGATGAGGGGAAAGCCCCAGGAGAAAGCGGCATAATAGGGCCACATTTCTCTCTCGCTCCTTTTGATTCTGCGCGAAATCACCACCCAGAGGTTGAAGGCAAGGCAGAGTGCCCTGTTATAGGCGGGGCGGTTAGTATCTCAAATGAGGAAGCATTAAATATTGAAGAGGCGGGTAGTAACTGACCAAAATGACGTGATATTGTGCACATAGTCCTCAAGATAAGCCTGGAGTACACAGAGAGGCTTTCCGCCTATCGACTTAATATCTGAGCCGTAGGGCAATGCCGTGAGCAGTTCTACTATGCTAAGTATTAAGGCAGACGTGCTCAGACCAATCAGGGTTAATGAGGTGCTGCGCTTGAGGAGCGAAATGAGGAGAGCAACGCTCAGTATAAGTGAGATAAACTGCAGGGCTATATAGAACGACAGAAGAGGGGCGTAGAACGGCATATTCAGACAATGGTTATGACATAGGATTCAAATGACGAAGGCGAATGGGGAGCAATGAGCCTCGAAAGCACGGGAGTGAGATCTCTATAGCGGTGACGGAGGGTAGAAGAGGAGCAAGGGGGGGAGGAAAAAGGAAAAGAAATAGAAGGCGAGCAGGGGAGAGCGAGAGGGGGGAGAAAATAAATAACGGCAACACACTAGAAGCTAGAGAAAAGAGAAGACTTATCCCATTTCTTGGTAAAGGAGTAGGGAGGGTGCACGGACTTTCCGCGCTGCAGATACTTTAAATGCCGTCGCTGAGATCACAAAACAATCCACACTCTCTAATCCGTTATTTATTTCGCCCTTCAGCTCTCTTCGGGAAACGCCTCCCTGTGATTGGTGCACGCGAAGGGAAAAAGAATTATTTCTTCAGATGGCTGAATTTTTGTTCAAGAGCACACTGCGGCGCACGTACTACGCTCAACGACCTGAAAAGAGCTCACAAGAACAACTCTAATTTATGGTTGCCTGCCGGTTGCCGCTGATTCACACCGCAATTAGCTTCGCCATAGGCAGCCACCCTCGCGAGATCCGCCGCAGCCCGCCGCGAATTGCTGCGCGCAGAGGAGGGGGGCCGCGCGCGCGAGCGCGAGCCCTCGGCTGCAAGTTCTAGCGTGGGTTTCCCAAGTCACCGCTTTCGAACCCCGTTAAGGCAAATGTCCGAAGCCCGGTGATACAATCGAGGAGGGGAAAAGCGCTTGAACCCAGTCGCAGACTGAGTTCACAGGTACACTTCAAGAATCTCAGTCGCACCTAGCTCAAATTTTGCCGGCTGCTCTACAGGAGCGGGCGGCCATTATCCGTTCCCCTTCTCCTAATAAGCGCTCGCATTAGCTCGAGCCGGGGGCATTCCTGGGGAAACCCTTTATTTAGAATGCTTCCATAGACCGCCGCTCCTCTCGGCCCGTGTGCCGTGTCTACTTTGTATATTGGAATGGCAGCACTTGTTGCCGTGAACCATGTTGTATTGTCTCCACCCGCTTCTGCCTTCCTTCTAAACTCTACTTCGCACTACCATGCGAACGCCTCCAGCTTCCACACAAAGCTTCCTCTCCCAGCGTCATCGGCAAGACGGATATTCCGTTTGCCCGGCCATGTTGCGCAATGGTAGCTGCTCATGGCGCTGCGCATGGCGCTGCTCTAGCCACTAGTCTGGCCAGAGCTGCAGAAGAGCGCCCTAGTTCAGAAACCAGTGCAAGGGGAGGCTGGCTGAGTCGAATCCCTCGAGCATCATTTCAAAATTAAGGTTATAGTGAAGAAGATCGCTACCGGAGTTCGAGCGGCCCGCGTCGGTCCAGTACACAAATATTGGCTGCGCCAAACTCCGCACCCCCTCCTGTTGTGCAGGCCTACTTGGCGCGTTGACACCGCTCTAAGGCCTGATAAACGGCGGGAGCGGGCAAGCATGTCGCCCTCTCCATTAGGAGGAAAGAGCGAAGCTTGGGCCCTCATCCGCAACTCCTAAAGTTTTCTCCTGTCATGGATTAAGAAGACATTGCCGCTTCAGGATTAGCGTTTTCGTCATTCTCGAAAGATGCTTTATTGGAAGGCTTAAAACGTACACATGAAAACGCACCCTTGCTGCGGAGAATAGCATTATCACGAGACTCTAGCGACATTGCAATGATAATCTAAACTTTGCCTATTGTTCAAGGGGCCACCTGTATACAGAGGTAGAGTTAGAATTGCGGGGAGGGGGGAACTGGGCTTGTCCTTCAAACGGTAATAGACTCTGGTCTACCACTAAATTCGGGCTAATGGTATAGAGAATACGCTTAATTTGGTGCCTCAACAGAAGCGCCCAACAAGGTTCCGGTCAACAAAAAGGGTATATTAAGTAATCATGGAATAATTTAAGCACTTGGGGATGGGAATAGGTTAAAAAACATGATCAATAGTTGCAGTGATAAAATCAAGGAGAAAGTAAAATAAAAGAAAGTGTCGATAGGGATGTATTTATCAGATGGGGGTTTAACGCAGTACCAGCCGCGCAAATTGGCTCTTGATTTCACCCGTCTTCTTCACTTGGAGGCCACTTGGCTAGCGAATACTCGGCCCACGCCGGCATCTCCCTCAACCCGTTGGGCTTATCTTCGTGCCCATAATTTACATCCGCCATCCTCCGTAGTTGATTCAATAGTCTTGACGCCTCTGCAAACCAATGGTCTCGTTCTCTCTTCAAGTCAAGTTTCTGGAGCTGAAGCTCTTGTATCTGCAGGTTTAGGTTTTGGTTAATCTTATCAAGCTCGAGTGCTGCCCGCCGAGATTCCTCGAGCTCATCCCGAAGCTGCTCACGTTCTCGAAGAAGGCGATTGCTCTGTTTAACCCAGATGAACGGATTGCCAATACTATTGTCGAGAGAGGAGAGTGAGAGTCGTTTGCTGCTGTGGTCAATTGAGGGAGTAGAGGGAGGGGGAGGATCACATGGAGCGGAGGAATCGCTGTATAGCCCATATTTGTGTAAAAGAGCCTTGAAATCAAGGCCGTTGGCGGTTGCGGTGGAAGGGGAGTGGGCTGGCTCTGTTTTGGACCGAGAAGGCGGCGGAAGTGAAAGCCGCTTGTAATGCTTTTCTTTATGCTTCGATTCAGGGGTTCTGATCTATAATTAAAAAAAATTGTGTAAATAGAATCATGTTACCAATATTAGTACGGCTAGGTTGAACCTTGGGATATCCATCGGATGAATCATAGTTACTATTGAGTATAATGAAGACGGTCAGCCCATTGGATTAAGAGTATGGCCAGCAGGTACTCTGAGAATATAAAATAAAAAAACTTGTGTACCTTTCAGGTATAGTTCCAAGCGTATCACCACTGGTTAACGAACATATGCTTGTCCTTGCATTGGAAGTTATATTCGAAGATCCGGAGGAAGATGCTGAAGTAGAACGGTGCCGATACTCGCTTGAAGTGCGGCGCAATTTGCACTCTTCATCTCCGTTGGCAGGAGGCCTTTGTTGAAATGAGTAAGAACGTCGGAGAAAGCGCTGAACATCGACATCAGTTAATTCAGGGGGGGTATCGGTGATGATAGAACTGCGTCGTCTTTGAAAGTTTCGTAGCTATTTGAAATAGCATATGTTAGTCTAACCAAGCAAAAAAAAGCAGCAAGCATTATGCTCACACCTTTCGTCGAGCAGCTGCAAGAAGCTCTTCACGGGACAAGGTATCTCTTTGACCATCTGGTATCATTCTTTATATGTTTTAAAAATGGAGTTACTAAGATTGAAAAGTGTTAATTGTAGGATGCATCGGGAGTGAGCAGTGGGTGGATTATGAAAGAGATGAGCAAATACTGAGGAGGTATAATTAAAGTTTGCAACGGACGCAGTGCTTTGTGGTGCGTCACAAGAGTGGCGCAGTGGCCCTTCTAACCAGTCACAATTTTACACGAAAATGTCTGAAATTCTTCTCTGCTTTTCTTTTTCTATTTCTCGCAATTCCCCCAGGTACATCTTCTCATTATTGCCAAATGAGATACCCAAAGTTCTTCTTTCTCTTTCTAGCAGTCTTATGTCTGCTTAGTGTTGCTCGAGCAGATAATGCATCGACGGCTAACGAGGAGGAGGTAATACTGCCCAGCCTGACTCCTGAGCAGCAAGAGAAACTCAAGACCACCGAAGAGACCTTCCAGTTTCAGGTAAGAAATGGCGAGGCCAAGCTGAAGAAGAAGAGGGATCCAAGGTTAGGATGTGAGCACCGACCGCTGACGTCGCAACTTCATTCCCCTTTTTAGGCTGAAGTGAGCCGACTGATGCATCTCATTATCAATTCTCTCTACAAAACCCGCGAAATTTTCCTCCGTGAACTCATCTCAAACGCGTCCGATGCTCTCGACAAGATTCGCTTTTTGGCACTCACGGATAAAGACGCTCTTTCCACGAACCCGACCCTGAATATCACAATTGCTGCGGATAAAAAAAGGCGAACCTTGACCATCACAGACTCTGGTATAGGCATGACCAAGCAGCAATTACGCGATAATCTCGGTACCATCGCTAAGTCTGGAACATCTGAGTTTATCGCCGCGCTTGAGGAGAATAAGAACAAAGGAGTTGCGGACTCGTCCAATCTTATTGGTCAATTCGGGGTGGGATTCTACTCGGCTTTCTTGGTTGCAGACCGCATAGTAGTCGCGTCAAAACACAACAATGACCCCGTCCAGCATATTTGGGAGTCCCGTGCAGTCAATGACTTTAAGATTGCTGAGGATCCGCGTGGAAATACCCTTGGCCGTGGAACACAGATCACGTTGCATTTTAAGGAAGATGCGGTCGAGTTCTTGGGGGAAGAGGTGCTGCAGGGTCTTGTGGGGAAGTATTCGGAGTTCATCAACTTCCCCATCTATCTTCAGGTGACCCGTAAGGAAGTCGTGAAGAAAGATGAGGCTGCCAAGGAGGAGAAGGAGAGTGCAGAGGAGTCGGAGGATGAGGTGAAGGTGGAGGACGCCAAGAAGGAAAAGGGACCAGAGGAAACGGTTGAGGTAAAGCAATGGGAGCTGATGAACACCCAGAAGCCGATCTGGATGCGAGACTCGAAGGAGGTGACGAAAGAGGAGTACCACGAATTTTACAAAACGTTGACAAAAGATTTCAACGATCCCATCACATATTCACATCTTAAAGGTGAGGGGGAAGTTGACTTCCGTGCCCTCCTGTACATTCCCTCGAAGGCCCCCTCCCAATTCTACTCCCAACAGTCTGGGGAGACTCGCAACGTGAAGTTGTTTGTGAAGCGTGTGTTCATCACGGATGAGTTTGGCGAGGAGGGCTTTTTGCCACGCTATCTCAAGTTCATACGCGCTCTGGTCGACGCAGATGACTTGCAACTCAATGTATCACGCGAGACGCTGCAGCAACACAAAGCTCTGCGTTTCATCAAGCGTTATCTGACCAAGAAAGCCCTGGACTTGGTTGCCGCGCTGGGTCGAACCGAGGACTACCCCGCCTTTCTAAAAGAATTCGGCACCTCCCTCAAGCTCGGAATCATTGAGGATAACGAAAACCGCGCAAAGCTTGCGAAGTTGCTCCGGTTCCCGACCAGCAAGTTTTCCGATGGCAATCTCACCTCGCTCGAAGATTATGTATCACGCATGCGTGAGGGTCAAAACATGATCTACTATTTGGGTGGAGGATCCCTTGACGAGGTGAGGCAGTCGCCGTTTTTGGAGCGGTTGTTGCAACGAGGATATGAGGTCTTGTTCATGGTGGAGCCCATCGATGAGATTTTGCTTTCATACATGCCAGCCTATGACGGAAAAATGTTCCACAACCTTGCGAAGGGAGAACTGAAACTGAAGGAGGATGAGGCCGAGGATTCCAAGAAGAAGGAGGAGGAATTGAAGACCCGATTCAAGCCATTGGTGGAGTGGTTGCAAACGGTTTTAAGTGACTACGTTGAAAAGGGTAAGTTAAATTGACAGTTCCTATTTAATGTGTTACCACCCCGGGGTTATTCATGGATTACACCATCACACTAGTGACCATTTCAAACCGGTTGACCACGTCGCCGTGCGCCATCGTTGCGGCCGACTTTGGCTGGTCCGGGAATCTGGAGCGGATCATGGCGGCGCAGGCACTGCAACAGAAGGACGAGATGGCTCATCAGGTGGTGATGGGGATGAAGAAGCGGCTTGAAATTAATCCCTACCACCCGGTTATCTCAGAGCTCCTCCGGAGTGTCGAGGATGGTGAAGCTACGCAGGAGACGCGCGAGCTCGCCGTTGTATTATATGAGACCACTGCGATTCGCAGCGGTTACATGATCAAGGATCCGTTGCGGTTTGCGTCCCGCGTGGAGGCCCTCATTCGGAGTAATCTGGGGGTTGGCCTGGAGGCGAAGGCTGAGGTCCCATCTTCTCCAGCGCCCTCGGAAAGCGAGACCGGTAAGGACACGGCGGCCAAGAAGGTAGCTGAGGAAAAAGGGAAGCCGGAGGAGGCGAAGGACGATGACTGGGACGCTTGGGAGAAGCAGCTGACCGAGGACGAGAAGGGGAACGAGAAGGGGAACGAGAAGGAAA
The DNA here is from genome assembly GCF_041956535.1 of Calcarisporiella thermophila. NCBI lineage: Eukaryota > Fungi > Calcarisporiellomycota > Calcarisporiellomycetes > Calcarisporiellales > Calcarisporiellaceae > Calcarisporiella > Calcarisporiella thermophila. The sequence continues at coordinate 655,841 of NW_027192202.1, forward strand.
AGAAGCCGGAGCACGATGAACTGTAGAGGACCCCGTATGCGGGGGAATAGACCTTTAATTGTATTGAAAGTGTCATGAATTTGTTCATAAATAGTAAAGACTTTGAATTCACACCATGAATGGAAAAATAGCAGAGCTCCTGTGCGGGTGGGGAGGGGAGAGGAAGAAGGGGAAGCCCCGCCGTCCCACATGAGACGTACCAGGGATTCTACTGCGCCGGTGTGAGCAACATAGGAAATGAAACCAAGGTTGGACAAGGCGCGATTCTTGTTTCCTAATGAGAGGAGGATTCTGGTGTTACCCCATTCAGAAGTTCGGGCAAAATGGGATTCGTCCCGAGTTAAAGTTATTACTCGAGACAGGGTTGTGCATTAGGTCACTTGCCGCACAGGCTCTTGACGCTTTTGGCCGCCCGCGAATGGGGGAGTGCGAATAATGTCCGAAAAGGAAGGAGGGCCTTAATCGGGAGAGGCTCCACTGGAAAGGACTGATTCAGGCGATCTCCCTCTAGACTTTGATTGTCCTTTATAAACCCAAGCCGGTCTATTTTCCTTTTCCTCGACTAGCCCTGCCTTACCTCCGTCTAAAACCTCTCTTTATCTTTCCGGCCGAGTGATTCCATTCCCTCGTCTCTTCTCCATTCTTTCGCCATTCCCTTCCCCTCTGCCGATTACTTCCCCTCTTTTCCCCCGACATTCCGCTCTCCATTCATCTTTATACTCCGATGGAAGTGCTTGCTTTCTTCGTGGTCTCTCTCTTCGCGGCCGACCACGCCAATGCAGCTCATTTGAACGCATTCTCCAAGCGCCATGGCGCTGAGCTCGAGAAGAGCGAGAGCGCAGAGGGTAAGCTAATTGAGCTGGCGTTATCCACGCCCTCTCTTCAATTTATCCTAATATCCCTGCCCCCACTCTAGAGATAGCCCAAATGTGCTCCAGAATCCGCCTGGGAAAGTACGATATGCGTATGCATATAGCAGGCCTCTTTATCATCCTTGGGGTTAGTGCTCTCGGCGTATTTACTCCCATGATAATCAAGCGTATAAAGCGGATGGAGGTGGTCAGCTCTCTCATGACGACTCTAAAGTTTTTCGGAATCGGAATTATCATTGGAACGACGTATGTGCTTCTCCTTTTCCTGCTGACTTGTTACCTCAGCGATTGACTTGGATTGTTTGATATAGGTTTATTCACATGCTTGTGGATGCTTTCGAGAGCTTTGCAAGCCCCTGTATGCCCGAGTTTTTCCAAGGCTATCCCTGGGCGCCTATTTTCTGCCTTATCGCCATCGTGTTTATCCATCTGGTTCAATTCATTCTAACGGAGCAGGCCCGAAACAGCAGTGTGGACTCTCCACGGGGGAGCTCCATCGTGAACCTCACCCAGGTTGAAACTGCAACCGAGAAGAGTCTTCCAATCGAGGTCCACCACCATCATCATGTCCCATACTCTGGCGGCGGCAGCAACTCGAAATACATTGGCACTCTGGTGCTGGAGCTTGGGCTGGTTCTACACTCCATCGTCATTGGGGTGTCGCTAGGAATCACCAGCGGCAAAGAGTACATTGGCTTGCTGATCGCCATGGCCTTCCATCAATTTTTCGAGGGGGTTGCGCTTGGGTCCCGTATTTCGGAGATTCCCTCGTCGCTTTGCAACTCGATCATTCTGGGAGCCGTTTTCGCATGCACCACCCCGGTAGGCTTCGCAATAGGGATCGGGGTACGTAAATCCTATTCGGGCAATTCTGGCGCCGGCCTCGCTATCCAGGCAATATTCGATTCACTTGCCTCGGGACTGCTTATCTATGCTTCGTTTGTCGAGCTCCTGGCCTCGGAGGTGAATATGAGCGAAGATTTCCGCAGGCGTAGCACCATCATGAAGATGTGCTGCTTCTTAGCCATATATCTTGGGATCGTGGTCATGGCCATCTTAGGTATCTGGGGATAGAGAGGCCACACTTAGAAAGCTCTGTATTTATTAGCCTATTTCAACCGCTGACTTCCTCCTTGAGAAAAATTCGCGCCCTAAACTCATTTATTGTTGTATATTCTTGCATGTTTTTTTTTCTCTCTAATGATGTGAAATGAAACTTAAAAGCTGAGGATTCTCAGCCCATTAATACACTACCCTCATTGCTTGTATTTATACATGAGTTCATAATTAAACATTTTACAGCTTACGTCTATTTAAAATGAAAGCAGTGACTCGAGGGTAAATTCGTTATAATTTTGTTGACAGCAAAAAAAAAGTGAATTGAGCCCCCGGCGGGGCTTGAACCCGCAATCTTTGGATTAGAAGTCCAACGCCTTATCCATTAGGCCACGAGGGCGCTGAGGCGCAGCTTGATTGTGTTATGTTATGTGAAAGATTGGAAAATGTTGAGATAATGTAAGTATCCCACTTATCCTATTGCTATCCCTCAGATGGGTCGCCCTTGGTTGGCGTAGTGATCTGGGACCCTGGAGCCGAATCACTAGATTGCGGGTTCGATTCCCGTAGGCGACACCCGTCCACGAGCAATTTAGTACTTTATGATCGATCAGTTTTTATTTAACAAAGAATATTTATTGAAAAATTTCCTATACAAGTAAAGGGCAGGGTAGACTTCTACGTCAAAATGATCCTGTTAATGCTCCTGGCCAGCCTTGTAAAGAAGAATTGCTAGTACCGATAAAGTTACAGTATAAGAAGAAGCATATACGGAAGAGTTTTATTGCTCGATTTCTAGAGTATGTCCCGGACCATCTCTAGTACTGGTGACGTCGCTGGGAATCGAACCTAGCACACAATGGGTAACTCCGGGGCTCTTAATCACTTTTTTTTTTCCTCTAAGGACGCGGGAACTTGCGTCGTGTGGTTTATTTAATATATATTACAAATGTGAGATGTGCTTTCGGACAGGCTTATTGAGTACTAGAAGAACATGGGATATAGTTTAAAGAGTTCCGTGCTTGGAAATGTCGGATTAAGTGTTCTTGGCTTCCTCGAAATCGAATGCTACTTCTTGGCTATCATCGATCCGGATTAGCGAGCTTTTTCCCCATTTTTGCTTGAACCCTTCTTCGTCTTTTTTCCTCTGTGCCTGTATCCATTGTCCTTTGATTGCTATGATAAGATCTGATAAAAAGATACACTTGAATGCGATGTCCTCATGTTCTTGGTTGTCCATTACAATTGCTATCCTGGTCTTATGTATACTCCACACCATGATGTCGTGTAACACATGGAAGCTTGTCGATCTTTGCCCTGTGTCTCCTCGTGGAATCCGAAGAGTTTCTCATGGGACTATTAATCACTGTGCCATCCAAGGACGGCTAGGAAAATCTCTCGATTGCTTTTTTTTGATCAAAAATGAGTCTTTATTGTTTAACAAGACCCTAAAATGCAGTCGTTGCATACTAAGCAGAGCCCTCAAGAGATCCCAAGAAGACCCATGGACAAGAGAATCATATGCCCAACTAGAAAATATCCGCAACCAACTAGCTGCCCATGTTGATAGAAGTGCCGAAGCACTACGTATCCGATCTCGCCTGAATTGGACAGACCAGGGCGAGAAATCCACAGCATACTTCTACCGCCGCATTGCGGGGAGGAGAGCAGTCAAAGCAATGACTTCTCTGAAAAGAGCTGACGGAACACGCACTGAAGACCCGAGCGAAATAGCCAGAATGGCCGCCCATTTCTACACAAAGCTTTATACTAGGGACCAAACAAGTACAACCGACCAAGACACCATCCTCAATTACGTAGACAAGACTCTATCCGCCGACGACCGCGGAGAACTGGATGAGCCCATCAGTGAAGAAGCGGTGAGGAAAGCCATTCAACTGGCCCCGAAGAATAAGTCGCCCGATCCGGACGGACTGACGGCGGAATTCTACCAAGCCTTCGAAGAAGAGTTTGCCCCGACACTTCAGCGGCTCTTCAATGAGGCTCTCATGACGGATAACCCCATGGATTTCTCGAAGAAAGCAACAATAATTCTAATCTACAAGAGAAAAGGAGATGCCGAATCACTGAGCAACTGGCGACCGATATCCCTCTTAAACGTGGATATTATACTCCTAACGAGATTACTCGCGCGGAGAATACAGAGAGTAATCACGTCGATCATCCACCCTGACCAATGTGGCTTCGCCCCGGGACGTCAGGCACAAGAGAACGCCCTTGCAATAAACCAAACAATAGAATATGCAGCTAAAGAAAATTGCAAAGGGACTTTCCTGTTTCTTGACCAAGCGAAAGCTTAAGATCGAGTAAGCTGGCACTGGATAGAACGATGCCTGGATAAATTCAATTTCGGTCCACGGTTCCGATCCTTCATCCAGCCCCTACACAACGGATACCAAGCCTCGGTCTCCATAAGTGGATCTCTTACAGCCCCATTCCCAATCACAAGAGGGGTAAGACAGGGCGACCCCCTGTCCCCATCCCGGGACATTGCTGTCCCAAGACTCCCACGGTCAATCACGACACTCGCGTACGCAGACGACCTGACTGTCGGAGTGGCTGACCAACAGGATATCACCAATCTCTACCAGCTCATTGACACCTACTCACGAGCGGCAGATGCGAAAATTAACATCGACAAAACGGAGGCCGTAGCACTCACACCCGCTGCTCGAACTTCCATCGACCCTGGATGCGAATATATACCCGCAGGAGGAGCAATCACATGCCTCGGCATCCCGATCTACCTCCCATCAGCAGCTAACCCCACACATATGCCAGAACACCCAAGTGAGGTATACTACACAAGCCAGCTATCGAAACTGAGGCAGACGATCCAATCGTGGAGAATCCGGAAACTCAGCCTCCTAGGGAAAGTTCATCTGATTAACTCCCGACTCCTATCCAGGATATGGTACGTCGCCATAGTAATCCGCCCTCCTGAATATTTCTTCAAAGAGCTGGACAAAATCATACGAGAATTTATATGGGATGGACGCGGACCTCAGATCAGCCTTAATCTCCTCGCCAAAACTCGAGAGGAAGGAGGTCTAGGGCTCGTTCTCCCTCAACACCAAACAACAGCCCTACTTGCCTCATGAATACCAAAGTTCGCAGAGTCACTAAAAAGGCCCAACCAAGACCCAAAAACACCTCTGTGGGCAAGCATTCTGAAGCATAATCTCTTGAGCATGTACGCTCCATTCGGATACGAGATGTCCATCTTCGCAACCACCTTCACGTGTGTCAAATTCAAACGCAAAGGAGGATTTTGGTACAACTTGTATCAAGCGTGGTGCACTCTCAAAGGCGGCCCGGTCGCGTCACCCCAACTGGTCAACTCTAGATATACTGTCTTTACCCTATACAAATGCCCTTTAATTACAGAACAAGGTCGACAATTTGAGGAGCCGAAACCGCCAACACCACCGTATCTACTAAACGATATCCTAACCCTCCTTATCAATAGAGGAAGGATAGAATGCAGATCACTCCGGGATAAGCCTTTTTGGAGCGGAACATGCCGATACAATCGGAAATGGAGCGTAGATACTCTGCGCAACCCATGGAAAGGCTAAAAAGAGCGTGCGAACGCCGTTATAACGATTTTTCCTTATCATGGGAACACGGATATCTTATCCTGCCTCCCAACCTAGTAGTTAGTTCGGCTCCTATAGCCTCCTCAATATCCAGCTTGGCCCGATTGATGATGGTTTCGGATGAGGCTCGAGTGTTTTCAAAATGAAAGGTAATGCGATCCCGATGGATTTGCCATAATACCGAATCGAAGACGATTTGAGCAGCGTGTCTTACTGTCCTCGGGGCTTCTGGTAGGTCGCCAAGTACGAGATTCCTGGGGTTCAGCACCTGAGTGTTTAGGGGGCCTGAGATAGTATTGATACCCCTCTCCGCCCAATGCCACACTGACGTGAGTTCGGGACGTTCGAAGAAGGTATGACGGATGGTGTCCCTCAGAGCGTTACAACGGGTACATTTCGGGTCATGGCCAGGGATTGTCGAGTTTGTAATTACACGCTCTACGAGGATTCGCCAGCGTAGTGTGCGGTGTTTTGGGAGGGTTGGCCGTTTTTGGATGGAGGTCCAGACCTTTTCCCATTCCTTCGCCGTGGATGCAACCTCTGGCCAGGATTGGGGCGTCAGCGTTTCTGGTTCCGGAGAGCCATTTCGCTGGAAGTGCCTTACCTGTCGGGTGGAGTATTCCAGGACGGGCGCGCCAGCCAGGTGACCGAGGTGAAGTGGGAAACAAGGAGGCGGATGTTGTCGGGGTATGGCAGAACTTTTCGTGATTTTCTCTGCTAGGTTGGGGGGCAGGATAAGATATCCGTGTTCCCATGATAAGGAAAAATCGTTATAACGGCGTTCGCACGCTCTTTTTAGCCTTTCCATGGGTTGCGCAGAGTATCTACGCTCCATTTCCGATTGTATCGGCATGTTCCGCTCCAAAAAGGCTTATCCCGGAGTGATCTGCATTCTATCCTTCCTCTATTGATAAGGAGGGTTAGGATATCGTTTAGTAGATACGGTGGTGTTGGCGGTTTCGGCTCCTCAAATTGTCGACCTTGTTCTGTAATTAAAGGGCATTTGTATAGGGTAAAGACAGTATATCTAGAGTTGACCAGTTGGGGTGACGCGACCGGGCCGCCTTTGAGAGTGCATCACGCTTAAAATCTCTCGAATGCCTTTGTGACTGTCAAATGGATATGTTCGTAACAAAAATCAATTTTCTTTCAAAATTCTGTCGTGTGCTAGAGAAGGGATATGCTGTAAGCTAGGATAAATAGGCGAATAGTAGCGGTTTCACGGACAATAGTTTGTTACTATTTAATATTCCGTAGCGAGACTTTGGTTCAGCCTTCGGATTATATTTTCTGTGACTTACTTTACGTAATTTAAGTGTATAAATAGTCTTTAGATCTTAAGTGTTGTAAGGACAAGAAGTAACAAGAGTATTATTAGTTTCTTTATATTTTCAATCTCTTTTCAAATATCTCCTTAAACTATCTTGAGCACACGAAATTGGTAGCGATGG
>NW_027192202.1:666869-756933 GCF_041956535.1 Calcarisporiella thermophila
TATCTTGAGCACACGAAAATTCTATCGAAGTTTTCGTGGTGTAGTTGGTTATCACGTACGCCTCACACGCGTAAGGTCTCCGGTTCGAACCCGGACGAAAACATTTTTCACTTTTTTTAAAGTGCATGAACCATATATTTATCTTTAGAACATTTTACTCGAATTTCCTGACGCGCACCTGCTGACTATGGATCGACTCTGAAGCTGAACAGCTAGCACATAGCTCTATATGGATTATTAGTGTTGTTATAACTTCCTTTTAGGATGTCGAGCTATGTAAAAACATCTTTGCACCAGCATTTGATTGGAATGGTTAATATCTAGTGCATCCAAAAGCCGGTCGTTAGTTTTTGAATATTTTTCCGAGGAATCGTATTCGACAGAATCATATTTTGAGATACCCCGAAATTAGTAGCTTGCATTTTCTTCATATGACTTCTGCATCCTGTGTCTGCCAATCTTCACCCCCAAAAATACTGCATCCTCCAACATACGGAATTTATATTACTTCAATACCCAATGGGAATATGAGGGAAAGACTCAATAGTGGCGAGGATAAAGGCTTCAAGGGTGAAGCTGTGTTTGTAAAGAATAGATAGATTTTATCACAACCTATTGGCTAATACGATAGCCAAACGCGCAGAGAGCGGCACTGGTTGAAGAGCAATTTAAATATCAAAGGTTTACTTTTTTTCGCTCTACGTCATTGGTATAGCATTATTGTTTTCACGGGCACTTCCTTCAAGACGGATTTCGGTAGAGAAATTAAGGTGAAACGCGAGCGTTATGGAGGTCAAAATTAGATACATCCTTTAGAGCGTATATCATCATATTCTTTAGTTTTTCTTTTATCTATATTTGAAGTGCCTTAAGATAGCAGATCTAACTAGATTGCTAGTACATTGCACTGGACAATTTTTATGAATTGTCTAAAACGATGAATCTTATAATGGACCGTAAAGCTTAAAGAGCACAGCGAAGAGTGAAAAAGAAAAGCTTTTTATTTCCTGTACGAGATCAAAAGAAAAAAAAGTAGGCTAAAACAAATAAAAAAAGAGACTTAAGCAAGAAAAGTTAAAACCGAGAAACTTTAAAAAGAAGAAGTATAAATTTCTCATACACACAAAAGAGAAAAACAGAGCCCTCTAAGCACACACACACCCCCGCTAAATAACAGACAGCAACTCCACCTGGAAAGATGGGAAATCCAACACTCTAGCAGCACTTGCCGCCTGGCTTCACATCATCTGGGGTGGGGGTGACTTGGATTGTCTGGCCGCCAGTTGGCCTGACGACATCGCCGGACGACTCTAGAGCTTTGCTTGATACGATTCGGTAGATCTCAGTAAGGATACGCTGGAATGCCAGCTCGACATTGCTGGAGTCGAGTGCAGAGGTTTCGATGAAAGAAAGGCCATTGTCCGCTAAGAAAAACGAATTTTAATATTGCAGAGAAAGATTCAAAAATAGGCCGGGTCTCAAGTCCTTACTTGCAAACTGCTTGGCCTCTTCTGTTGGTACGGCACGCAAGTGCCTCAAATCGGACTTGTTTCCTACTAGCATAATCACAATATTGCTGTCGGCATGGTCACGCAGCTCCTTTAGCCAGCGACCTACATTCTCAAAGGTGGCGTGCTTTGTAATATCGTACACAAGAAGAGCGCCCACTGCACCTCGGTAATAAGCGCTCGTGATGGCGCGATAGCGCTCCTGACCCGCTGTATCCCAGATCTGTGCCTTGATGGTCTTGCCATCAACCTGGATACTGCGCGTGGCAAATTCGACACCGATGGTTGATTTGGATTCGAGATTGAATTCATTGCGGGTGAAACGCGAGAGAAGATTGGATTTACCAACACCCGAATCTCCGATCAGCACCACTAATACAATCAGATGAGGTAAATTAAATAAACGTCGGACCAGGCACAGATCACAGAATTGGATCAGATGAGGGAAAAAAATAGTCTACCTTTGAAAAGATAATCATATTCGTCGTCTCTGCTCATTATGAATTATCTAGAATTTTAGATCTTTCACAAATCTACAAGCCAAAAAATGGGTGAACGCAACAGCAGTAACAATAGAAAAAAAGGGAGTGGAAAAGTGAGGATAAATTGAATAGGGTACCTATGAAATTTGATATAGTCGAGGGCAGGCTTTCCCCCCTTATTTAATTCATTGCGCAGCAATTTATTTTGCGAAACACCCGATTTTCTTTAGAGACACATAGGTTATAGGGAGGGGGGGGTCCAAGAGATCCACAAAATTACAAGTTTTATTTGTTCCTAATCCTTTTATCCTTACTCTATCATTCTACTGTACTCCATTCATTATTTCTCTTTATATTTAGAAAGGATTTGTACTTTAGTGTATGCTTGACTTTTCAGAACAACTCCGAGCTTTTTTCCTGGCATTCCAATCCATCCTCCTATATCAAACTAGGAGACCTGGCGTCTCATACCTAACATCTCTCCATTATTAACTGTTACATACCCTCCTCTTCAATTTTCCTCGCTCTCGACAAAACGCATTGACTACTAGGCGAGAGGCGAAGAATTCCGCAGATAAATTCGCAGTCATGCCTTCTCCCCAAAATCCCTCCATCAGCACCAAACCACCCTCTGCCACTTCTTCAGCCGTGCCAACCCCCTCTTCATCACACAAGCTTAAGCATCTTCTAGATGCCGCACATAGTAAAGCCCACATGGCTGTTCTTCTAGATGAAGCACATAGATATCAAGAGGCAGTCAATGTATACCGGGAGGCTGTTGCCATGCTCGCACATCTTGTCGATGTAGCTACATCGTCCGGTCACCGCAAAAAATTAAGGCACATAGTGAGTGGCTTGATCGCTAGCCATTTCTCGAACGTCAGATGCTAATGATTTTAATATTGCCACTTGATACCTAGCATGATACCTACGAGAGGCGAATAACTATATTACTGGACGCCCTGTCGTCACCGACCGGAGTGGACCAACATGGGGATAACGGGAAACTCTCAAGGAGTGAAAATCTGATGACTCCAATGAGCCCTGCTTCCAATATCTCCTCGTCGCAAAATACCTCAACTCCATCCGAACCATTATCCACCGAATCAGTAGCTGGTGTCCCCAATGTCGAGAGTGGCCGTCTAGAGGCTAGGCAATCTCCAAGCATGGCTATTTCGCCTCTACCAAAACCCCAGGTAGAGTGCATATCTCCAGGGTCACAATCGCCTACAGAGTTGGCTCCCCCACCTTCATACCCCCAACCGTCCTTGAAGCATTCATCCATGTCTAGCATCGATTCGCTCATGTCATCATCAACCATAGCATCTACTTCGTCTGCCTTGACCTTTAGATTGAGATCCGGGTCCGAGGAGGTTTCGGTCAAATCACGTCATCGCAAGAAGGAACCACCCACCCTCTCCTCCGCTCCGGCACGAGAGCAACCGGCACCCTCTTTGTTCCAAATGGAGAAAGAGGACGGGCAGGAGAGCGGGCGTCCAATAGCCACCCCGTCCACACCATGGATGTTTGCACCGATGACACCCAGTCATGGCGAGTACTATCCAATGTCTCCCCAATATCCGGTAGAAAAGCCCCCAAGAGACATCTATCAACGCTCGTTTTGGCTGATGCGGAATTTAGAAAGAAGTATGCGAATAGGCTCGTATGTGAGCGGAAGGCTCTATATACCGCGAGGGATTTGGTAAGGCGGTTAAATTTCGATGCATCGAGAGCTATAGGAGCTTATATGCTTATTTTGGTTTTTTTTTTCTTTCAAGGCTTCAATCGAACATTCGGCTCCCAAACCTTGAAACCAAAATACAACTCTGTGAAACCATTGGCGAAGCCCTTTCTCGGTTGGCGCAGTGGGAGAACCTGAGTGATATGGCAGGGATGCTACATGAATTAGAGTCCGTTCATACCGCTCTGGAAACGGCGCAGTCGATTCTTACACGGAAGCTTGGAGTGCGGCTGGATTCTCTCGCCGCCAAGGCTGATGAGAGTAACAACGCGATCGTGGAGGTGGGCAGCGCTCGAGGGCGAAAATCCTCGATCATTGCTTGGGGCTCAAGGCTTTCGCTCTCTATGGACAGGATGCTCTCACGCTCCATCCAGGATTACGTGGAGGGGGTGATGAAAGTGTTTGCGCTGGCGCAGCGCTTAGAGACGTGGCCACGATGCGACGCCCTCGTTAGCTCACGGCTGGAGCAATGGGTCCAGGTGGTTGGATGCGGGTTGTGCAGCATTGTTGTGGAGGACTTGAGTCTGTTAGTAGCCAAATGGATTAAAAGAAGCGAGTAACTTATTTGTTACTTTATGATGATTTGTATTCTCGTTATGTGACATTAGCTTTGACTGCAAGAAGACGAGTAAACTGTACTTTATTTCCTTCATAAGTTCGAACCCCTTTACCTAAGTATCGGGCACTACAGTGCATTTGCTCACATCAACCATAGCGCAGCCCCACGTAAAAACCCGCAACAAAGCTCCCCTTGAACTGGAAGTTAACGGTGAGCAAATCGATCAACCGCCGCAGCAGGCTCCGGACCTCCACCTCCCCCTCCTCGTTTGCCGCCAGCCGTTTTCTGAACAGAGACTCTAGCTTGCCCCACTGGACGTTCACCACTCCGTGGTAAGCCAGGATTTGCAGCACCACGAAGCTTGCTCCGACGAAGAGCGCGAATAATTTACCGAGCTTTTTGACCAGATATCCAGTGCTAAAGCCGAGCAGCGCACCGAAAGTGATTTTTTCGCGAGAAAATGATTTGGTCGGAGTGTTCAGGAGCTCGTCAGGAGGTAGCGGTTCTGCGAGCGATTTTTTTGCAGTGGGCGTGGGTTTTGTGGAATACACAGCTAGTATCGATTGGCATCATTATTAAAGGGATCAATGGCATTGGAGTTTAGCACGAATGGCTTACTTGATTGGCAGTAAATCGAGCGATGCAAGGGGAAGATTCCAGCGGTTACTGCTCCAGCAGTGACGATGGGTGTCATGAATGGCCTTAGCGGTGGTGCAGCCTTGGTTTGCACTACATTACTCGCCATTTAGTCACATTCCATGCGCTGCTGATTTGGCTATATATTACCTGGGGCGAGTTTAGTACGGAATGCCGGGGCGAAGTGATATCGCGGGACCTGGGATCTCAGGAGTGAATGGGCTCGTGACGAGAGAATGCGTTGCATTGTGGATCTTGCAGAGAACAAGGGTAAAAGCAAAGAAAGTGGCCAAGAGCAGAAAAGGTAGTTAGGCCTTATTTTTTCATACCCCAACGCCGAGCTCTCCTGTATTGGCGTTATAAGATAATAATCTCCGAACAATTTTATTACAAGTGCAAAATATGATAAAATGAACAATGCCAGTACAAAAATAAAACGTTGGTCTAAAGTGATTAAGGGAAAAAATAAAGATAGATAAGCTTCTATAAATGTATGGTTTACAATGCTAACAATTCCTCGCTCTCCAGCTTCGGGGATAACGACATCTTAATGACGCGCTCCTCTTTGAGCATCTCGTCGAATTGCCTTTCTTCTCGCTTCGCCTTATCTACGGTGGGCATTAACCCGGCGCCCGTCAGAAGAGGGTTCGAGAGGGCGTTCTCTAGCCCAATGGAGGAGCGGCGAAGGAGCTTGTGGAGAAAGTTCTTTTGCTTAGTCTTCATTATGGGATTGGAGGAAAAAAGCAAGAGGGAGAATGTACAGCGAGCGTGTAGAGGAAAGAAGAGGAGGGGGGGGAGGGGCAAGGATGGAGATGGGAATGGGGATGAAAAAGCCAGACGGCGAGAGCCGGAATCCCCGCGCTATATACCTAAAGAGCTGCAAGTATTTTTAGCACGGCTTCGAAAGCCTGTATCTCGCTCACCCACTTACAAAGAAGGGGTTTTATTTCGAACATTTGGTCGGCTCGCGGGTCTGCACGACCCAATCGTGCTACGGCCGATTTACCAAGGAATCGAGCAATCCCAGCCGCGGTTACCAAGCCCAGCCCTGTGGGAGCGTAACCCGAGGACGAAAATAAGAAAAGCCACCCGAAAGCGCCTCTAATGGTAGGTGGTGAGCCCATATTTCCCTCGACAAGGGTGAGTGTGGAACCAGTTAGTGCAAATTCCCCCCCTGATTTGGAAACCCCTCTTGTTGCACGGGCTCTCCAAATAATTTGGCCCATTTGCGCTAGCAAGCCTTTGGGCAAGAGCCTTAGACATTTGGGTGCTCCGCGCCCCTAATTCAGTCAGACCCCAGTTTCCGCAAGAAACAAGGCCCTTCGGCGCCGCCTAACCAAGGCCTGTATCACCCCCTAATCAGCCAGGCCAGCTGCCAGGCCCTGGCGGCGAAGCGCTTAAGTGGAATAGGCATTACCACATGATTATCAAAAAAGGGTAGGACGGGCTGGCTGAGGGTGTTCTCGCGCAGGAAATATTACCTCAGTCACGATGGATTGCAGATGGGCCTCAATGGACTCGTATGGTTGGAGTGCGGTGCGTGCAGAGGGAGACCGTATAGATTAAGGGCCGCTGATTTGGTTAGACAGTGGGGCTGGAAATGAAGAAATGGCAGGGCAAGCCATCCAAAAATTGCGAAAGAGATCTAGCTTACTTGAGACATCGGAGTAACGTATCCGAGGTGTTTGTGCTTCGTCATGCTACCTCTCAATGTTCCAAGGCCAAAAAAAATGGATACAATATTTTTTATTCGTTCTTGGCGGGCGACAGAGGATTAAGATAGACGAAGAGCAATATATGTATCATTATCTTGCCATTTTCATAATCGTTTTGGTAAAGTTAATGGCAATGACCCTATCAGTAAAGAAAGGCCGGAAAATCGCAAAAATTAAATTACCTGAGAAAAATCTAAATATTCGACAGTGAAATCCCGCTCAGCGATTTAAGCGTCAGTAGTTGACTGGTACAATATTTCCCTTCCAAGGAAAAGGACGGGGTTCGATTCCCCGCTGACGCAGAATACGATGGTCTAATTTCTTTTACTTTTTCATTGCCCGAACGCCTCCTAGTTGAAGACATAACAAAAGTTACATTTATTGCTAATATTTGGATGCTTTAATAGGGGAAGAAGACACCATAATTTTTCAACGGTTGGTTTCGATTAAGATTGCAGTAAAGGAGAGAAAAGAGGGAGCGTATTATTAAAGAGAGGAACAGGGTATTGAAGAGTGACAAGGAGCGGAATTAATGCAAGACTATGTAATAGACTATCCCAAAAGAAAAATAATATATATACTGTAGAATTATATTAAGGATATTATTAAAAATACGAGTATCGGAGCCTATCCCTAAACTTCTCAAAGAAAAAACTTTACATTGCCAGTATCAAAGGCTGTTTTTCCTTTCGCTGTAGTTGCTCAAGCACCAGGCCTTCCAAATTGCCACAGCGCTCACGCAGCTCTTGCACTTCGCGCTTCAGCTGATCTCGTTCTACAATAAGCTCTCGGATCTTGCGGTAGGCAAGGGCCGACAGGCTTTCGAACTTGTCACGCGAATCGCGCATCGCTGCAAGTAGGCGACGGCGAGACCGTTGGTGGGAGGCAAGCTGAAGCTGGGTCTCGTGGAGTTGGGCGGCTAGATCCTGTGATTTGCTAGCAAGGGTGTCGGCCGAGGTAGAGGCCGGTGATGGGAGTGGGCGAAGAAGCTCGATGGAGTCGTCGGCAGTCAGGGTGGTTGCCGTATTGGTGCTTGCGGTGGAGAGATTGAGCGAGGAACGCTGCATGATAAGGAACATGGGTGGATGGTGTGTGGGAGACAGGCTGGTTAGATCCCATGGAGTGGTAGCCTGTGAAGCCTTGTGGTGGGTCTCGACTGTGATGGTTTGGGTTTGAACATGTCGCACACGAACCGTGACTGTTTTGGACGTGGACTCGGCCCTTGCTGCCTCCCCACCTTGCTTGTCAGGTAGTGCTCGAATGCTTTGTTCGAGATGCTGAACATGCTCCTTCCCTAAGCCTTCCTGGGCAGATTCATTCTCGGAACGATATGGCCGTACACGCTCAGCTAAAGCATTCTCATCCGGGTCCAACGGCTGGTTGTTGGCTCCTTCACCCTTCCCAACCTCTGGTCGCCAATTAGCGCTTTCTGGGTCTTTAGAGCCCACGGCTTCAGCAGCCCTAGTTGCTATATTAGAATTAGATACAGCATCTATTTCTCCTGAGTTAGCACAATGGAATCCTTCATTCGAGAGAGGCCGTGAGAATTTTTGCCCACCTTGTCCATTTACTCCCTGTGCTATTGATATGTTTAATCCGGGCATCGAGTTACGATGGTTCAATACTCCCGAGCTGGTGTCGGTTGCGGCCGACTGCATCATCGTGCTATGTGGAGGAGATAAGGGCGACAAGATACGTCCAGCTGCCGCTACGTCGTCAAGGATCGAGAAATTGCCGGTGTCAACTGTAAGCACTCCTGGCGTCACAGTTGTTGAAACAATTGTCTCGGCGAGAATGGATGAGTCGCGCTTCATTAGGCGTGGCGTAACAGTCGGTGGAGGGGGTCGGGCTGGAGGTGAGGTGGTGGAAAGCGGGGTGTAGTCTGTTAGAATCGGGGTGTGCTTCTTGGCGCCAATATTCACGGCAGTTCCATTAAGTGAATTTTTGGTATTATAAGCGCTGTTTGACAAAGCGGGACGAGCTGGATTAGGCGAGGGGAGAAATGGGCGCTCTTCGGCAGCTACCTGGCGCTTGGATAACTGCTTGCGCATAAAGAAGATGCCACGCTTCTTTTGCGATTGCTTTGATGGGATTGGGTCGGGTTCATTGAGGAGCTCTGGCCCTGTGGTAGCAAGGAATTCGGCAAGGCGTTGTGTGTTTGTGCGCGGTTTCCTGGAGGTGGTGGTGCCGGAGAAAAAGTCATCACTGGAGTCATCGGAGTCTTCGTAGACAACGGTGAGCGGACTCTTTGGAACAAGCTGGGTATGTTGTGGCATTTAGCGCGGTATTTTATAGTTCAGATGCTCTCTACACACACTCGTGGGAGTATACAAGAAATGAGTGATGTGCTCACGCTTTAAGATTATAAGGAGATGTACTGAAGGGTTAAGGAGAAAGGACAGAACGAAAAATGAAAGGTATCAAAAACAGTAAAAACAAGAAATAAACAGGAAATGGGATGAGGAACAAACAATTCTAAGAAAACAAAACGCTCAAAAAAACTTCGACAGGTTTTTGCCTACCATACTAAACTGTGATTGTTAAGCTTACAAATTTTAATTGCATTCGTTTCAAGCCTAATTTGAGATGATCTTAAATGCACAGGACTGGTCCCCCCGCCCCCAGCTGCTCACGGACGGCAACTGCACGTCACATAATGTCAGCACATCATGGCATCCAAAAAAGCTCAGGTCAAGGCTGTCAATGAAAACGTCTAGTGGATGGATAGTCACTACTAACAACGACACGATACAAGTTTTTTTCTGGTATTGTAAACAGAGGCTGAGGTCAAAGAAGCGGATATCATGCAGTTTTCCTATCTATATCCCGCAAACGATTCTATTGCCATAGGGTAGTTTTCCCCTCCCCCGAATTCATCCTCACCGATGGCTTTGTAGTATCAAAAACGCTATCTACTCCAAGCAGTCGCACTCTATTCCCTAAACTTTACAAATTCTACCAACTCAGCATTGGGAAATTATCTTAATACTGCTTAGCTGCCGATGGATTTTGGCGACCGTGGTAAATATAGCGCATTTATCCAAAATTTATTAAACATAGTCTTAGATCTGGGCAATATGAAATATGGATAGAAAGTTAAAAAAAAACTAAAGGGAAATAGAGAATAAAAAATTGAAAGTTCGTGAAAAAAAGGAATAAAAAATAAAATACAATTCCCTCAATGTGATCCTTAGAAATCAGAACTCGAATTGCATTAACAATAAATCAAAAGGACCTCCTTGCACTAAGGGGTGTAAAGCGCAAAGTCATAAACTATGCGTCAACCTTCTCCTCACTCATATCGTTTTTAGCGCTACGATCTACCGTTGTCTTCGGCATATTTTCCATTGGGTTGGGCCCACCGACTTCTGCTGGAGGGGTGCGTCGTCTCGTGTTCGCTGAGGCAGCTTCGGCATCAACATTGGCACCTCGTGAAAACGAGTAATTACCGGGAAGCTTCAGATCGAACCGGGCTCCCTTTTTTGACTCTTCAGATGGAGTCCGCACCTGCGATCGTCCACGTGCGCGTTTTGACTTCTCCCCTTTACCGGAACCATTGCCGAAATCCGAGCCCGAACGCTCTGCCATATGCAAAGTGTCCTCTGCCTTCTTCCACCGTCGCCACCCTTCGAAATCAATCAAGGCCTGCATGCAGCCCCATTCAACGATCTTTCTCTCCAACCAGACTAGCGAAACGGGTTTCGTCAGGAAATCATTACATCCAGCCGCCAGCGCTGCATGTCTGTCAGATTGCAATGAACTGGCCGTCAGTGCAACAATGATGACCGGCGAACGGAAAGGTGATGGAGGTATTGGGACACCCTCTGTTTCGGTAGCCGTAGGTTGTTTGGTGGCAAATACTCCGACATCATGATCGCGCTCATAGCGGCGGATTTCTTT
This sequence comes from Calcarisporiella thermophila, assembly GCF_041956535.1. NCBI lineage: Eukaryota > Fungi > Calcarisporiellomycota > Calcarisporiellomycetes > Calcarisporiellales > Calcarisporiellaceae > Calcarisporiella > Calcarisporiella thermophila. The sequence continues at coordinate 677,411 of NW_027192202.1, forward strand.
TGTTGCGTCGATGCCACTCATTACCGGTAACTGGATATCCATCTATCAGAAAGAGATCAGATTTGAGCATAAGTTCGTTATGGGAAATGGGAGGTTAAGAGAATATACCAGCACTAGATGGAAACCTCCTTGTTTCCACTTTTCCACCGCTTCCAGCCCATTATTAGCGACAGAATACTTGATCTTCCGCTTCTTCATAAAAGTCGATAGAATGGTTTGATTGATTGGGTTATCCTCCACAATTAGTACGTTAATTGGCGGACTCTTCACAAGATTGTGGATCGGCTTCGGGGGCCCTGCGGGTGGGTCGGTTGCTCGCCGCTCTACCACAGGGTTGGGCTCGAATTTCTGAGGGGGTGCAGCGTGAGGAGGAGAGGGAGGAGTTTGGGAGGCGGTGTTCCCGGGGTTATTCCCCTTTGAGCCAATTTCCTCCCCGCGTCGAACATCCGACGAAGACCGCTGACGACGTGCCGGCGCGCTAGGGGATCGCGGTCGTCTTTGGGGTGGGAAATTGAACACGGGAGGACAGCTCGCCGTAGCCTTAGAACTGATATTATTGGGGTCAAAAAGTACGCCATGAGGTGTGGGAACTCCGGTTGGGGAGCCTACATACAATGGGATTTGGGAGTCTGAGTGATATGCCACCATATTTGGTTTCTTTGTGCGCTCGAACGCAGTTGCAGCAGCGGGAGATGGGGACGGTAAATGGTAAAAGGGGTCTGACATACTAATCGGCGTGGTTGCAAGAGGGACGTAGTTTCCATCAGTTGCCAAGTGGTGGAAAGTGGCATATAATGCGGTAAGAATGCGCCGAGGTCCCGCAGGTTTAGGGAGGATTGCAATCTGAATTGGAGTCAAACCGGCGGCCGCAACCGACGTTACATACTGCTGGATATCGTACTTGACTTGCTTATATCTTTGAAGAGATGTGAAATAGATGACAGTAGAGTCCACTTTCGGCCGGGAAGAGATATGGTGATCCCAAGTGGTAGGCAGGGAATAGGAGCGACTTGGGCGTATTTCTTGCTGCTCATGTACAATACGCTCGAGGGTTGCCACATCATCGTCGATTATGATGAATGTCGGTGGATCCTGGGATGGTCCCTGCTTGGCATCATCAATATCACGATCCTCCTTTTGCTGCTGACTTGGTTGGTCGTGTGTTTTCTTCACACCCTCATCCGAAGTTGCATCCTTGGCAATGCCCTCGGACTCCTCTGATCCTTCTCCGACTGCAAAGTGTGATACATCCAATCCCCAGATGGCAAGTGAGGTAGTGATGTGTTTAGCAAACACAGACTGAGCTGACGCGTGAAGTGCTACCTTCAATCCAGATACCGACTGTGAGAAGCGCTGTAATTCCTCATGTGTTGGCTCGGGCATGGACTTAATGTCAATCCGAGGGCAGTTCTCCAGGGGCTGTATCTCTTCTATTGAGTGGTGCTCTTCTCTAGTTGAACCTGACGGCATCTGGAAAGTGACCAAGATATGTTGACGGCCATCCCTATCTTCCGCCGATAGCGTTGCTCCGATATACTTCAGGATATTGGGTAATAGGTTGGCATTCGGGGAGAGGATTGGGTCAAGGGACGGTGTCTCTGCCAATTGTTGCGATAAGTTAGCAGTAATCTCGAAGGTCACCTGTACGTGGTGGTCACCAACGGATTCTGAAGAATTGATTGAATCTGAATTTGAGTTTGGAGAAACCGGTTGAACTTGGAGGCCCATCTCTATTGAGGAACCAGGGTTGCAAGAATCTATGAGCGTTTTCAATAGCTAAGAGTTATCAGAACATTAGTGGGGGTCGGTCTAATGGATATGGATGGAGAATTCAAATTACATTCATCAGCGCATGTCTGAGCAACCCTTCATCCCCAATAATATTCGAATGATGCAGCCCATAATCGATGTGATACAGTACCAGCTCTACATCTGCTGCTGATGCAGTCCCGGCAAGTAAATCGCCCAAATATTGCATTAGCCCACAGATATCAAATTCTTTCTGTACAGTGGTACGCTCAGTCAATTCTTCTTCCCCCAGTAATCGGTCAATGGTGGGCAAATTGGTTGAGAGATAAGTCACATGTTTGGTGGCCAAGTTGAGTGCAGTGAGAGAGGGGGTGGGTATTAGGAGACCGCTTGCGGCCAGTTGCTCCTGTGGCTTTAGCAATTGTCTTTTGGGACACACTAATTGCAGAGTGTTGCTGGACAATTCCATGGCGTCGAGCAATTCATTCGTTAGCATTTGCATCAATTGATTTTTTCGCGCCGCGCTCCGCGCTGTGATCTGCTTTATCAAGCCATCTGTCTGATCCAGCCTGTGCTTAAGAATCTGACGTCGTTTTTCAACATCGCGGTCGTGTAAATGTGAAATGACAAACAGCGCGCCGAACAGTAGCAGCACACCTGGCGGCATCACGCGATGATCACAGGCTGGACTCGTTCCGCTACTTAGTTTATGCCATACTTGAAGACCCAATGTGGAAATAGATGAAGTAACTGCCAGCGAACCCGCGAGGAAGAGATTCATGCGCAGATGAATGGCATTATAAGCCATGGTCCAAGAAAGCCCGCCCCATAATCCAGCAACCCCTAAATAAATCCAGCCTCCCCATCCCCCATTCGTTACTTGGCATTCACTTGCTACCAACGGGACGGTGGGTAATATTGTTGATAATGATCGCACTATGATAGACGGTAATCGTGTTTTCCATATACTGCTGGTCCCACGAACAAATGCCCATACCGAACAATAGCCACAAACAAAGGCAGAAATTCTGCGGATGCCAAGACCAACCAGATCGGGAGGAAAAAGCGTGTGCTCATTATGATCGATGACAGCAGATTCTTCTTCGCGAAGTATTGAGGCAGCATTTGCTGTAACGGCTTCACCTTTGGTCTTTGCCTTGCCAAAGAACGTGACTCGGCGAGATGGGTCCACTGTGACCGTGGACATTGTCTAAATCTGTGGATCTAACTTAGATTAGCTTGCTTCCTTTGCGCCAATCCAAAAACGTTTACGATGAGATTTCTCACCAGACAAAACAATTCGAATGAAAGATCAATGTAAACAATGGTAAGGATTCAGGCCAAAAGAAATCATAAAGATCGTATGTATGCGAAGAGAAACCCAATTATTTTTTTTATCAAAATTTTGGTTTTAAACAATCCCCCATGTCCAGGAGAAAATGGGCAATTTTAAGTTTCAATCAAAATGGCTAAATTTTTCACAAACATAATTTTTATTTCGAATAGCAATCCAAATCTAATCATTCTGGCAATTGACATATTCTGCAATAGTTTCATACACGAGATCATAGAGATGTACCTATCAATGTAAAAAAAAATCAAGGATGAGCGGAAGCAGACTAGCGGGAGCCTTGTTAAACCCTTACGTTATTATGATGCGCCCACACCAAATCTAAATATATTAGCGCCGATGGTCCTCTAGGAATTCTAGCCAGTTCATATTTAATCCCTTCCTTGGGGTATACCGTCTTTTGTACACTTGGATCGTATATACTCGTGCCTCCCGAGGCGTGCCAAAAGAGTCTCTGCGAGTGGTAGTAGGGGATGATAGAGTCTTTAAGCCCATGGAGTAGAATTATTGGCGTTGTGATGTTCTAAAAAATTATTGAGACTTATCAATCATAGAGGGGAAAGCACCGGGGCACAATCCCTCACCTGAATACGGGAATAACTATCGAATGGATGCCGCACCAATGACATTATCGATGCTAGCGAATTACAGAATTAATAAATATTAAATAGGGTTATTAATAGTATTTCAATGAAAGCCAACGCATTATATAATACATCTTAGTCTATGGAATGACCTCAAGGGACGTAAAATCAATCGAACCATGCGATAGTCAAACATGGCTTCACGAATTGAGCTGTAAGGAGCCAGTAACACGGTTGCCTTCGGCGGCGTATTACTTTCGGAAAGGTTACGTGCTAACCAGGTGGCTACTCCAGTGCCAAGAGAGTGACCAAGAAGCGATATATTATCCTGTGCAACTAAATGTCACATTAAAAATCACTCAGTTCTCCTTCTCTACTAGTGAAATTTGTCAACACTGACCTCCATTATCAATCAATAGCTTCCATGTTGCATATGCATCTGTGTATAGGCCAGTTTCTGAGGGAATCCCCTTCGAGTTCCCAAAACCTCGATAGTCAATCGTGATAACATTCATGTTGAGACGATCAGCCAATTGCTATCAATACCAGTTTCTTCAGTGCCAATACATAGGCATTTGAGTGGAGCTAGCACTACTTACACGATATGTTTCCACTCGCCAAGGAGCGGCGCGATTCCCGGCATTCCCATGAAAATAGAGCATGGTTGGATAGCTGTCTGATCTGAGAGCCTCGAAATATATTTCGGAGTCGGGATTCTTTAATCGCTCCTTGTTCTTTCTGTAGAAATGAGAAGGCAGTACATGCCAAGCACCTATCTGTCCATCTGGTGTTTCGATCATAAAATTCCTCACTCGATTCTCTAATTTGCAAAGAAATGTCAGCTAAGAGATCCATGTACAAAGAAGTGGCGAATTATTACGTGGAAATCCAAATTCCTCTGGAGAGTCCCAATCTACGAAAAATGGGTAATTTATCCAATTGAGAAAGATCATTCCTCGTTGGGGAGAGTCCAATGAGAGTATACCGAGCAAAGCCTAATTGCAATTAAGAAGAGAGGCAAGTTAAGAAGTATGCCGCGAAATCCCAATCGCAGTAAGAATGTTGAAAGCAACATACTAAATAGCTGTTTAGATATTGTTAATAAATGTTTCATATAACATAATTCGATTGCGCAAATGATTGAATAAGACCTACCTCAGCAATACCAGTAGCCCTAATTTCACCGAACTATGTATTAATGACTCCAGAAAACCTCTCTGTGTTGCTGCCATTTTGCTACTAGCTCTTTCTTCGAGTATTTCTCGATAATTATGTATTTCACATTAAAAGAATTAAGCTATTCGTTCCACGTGAATAACTGCCAAAATTCTTAGTCAACTTCTAGGAGACAGGTAAGATGTTTCGGACTGTGTTATTTTCTATCCAAGGAATTTCGAGCTATTAGCTTTGGTATCTTACATTCATTCGAAATGGCTTCAAAACGTTTACTTGTCAATTAATTCAATTTATTTTGACAACGATTCGTGAAGAATGACTTGAATAAAGAAATCAGGAAAAAAATTATTTACAAAGAGAGGGTTGTAAAAGTTCTTTCGGAAGGAGAAGAAATAAAAATATCACAAATTACCAAAATAAAAATCGAGTTCTACTGAATTAATAATAAAGCAGCTTAATCTTTCAGGATCTTATTTTCCCGCCCGGTCCCACGGGAATAGATACCGCCGAAATGATGCTCTAATTGTGCTATGATATAGTGGCATGATCTTCAACGAAAGGGCATAATAAATCGGAGGGATCGAATATCAAATTATCATCAGTGGGTACAGGACAAGCGCTAACTTCCTTGTGGAGCTGGTGACCACGTCTGATTAATTCTTCAAAAGGTAGGACCTTTCCCCACAAATCCAACACCGGCAGATTTTCCCATTCTGGCGCCTTCCCACCAGGCAATTCTTCCAAGATGAGGTCCTGCTGCATCAAAGGCACAGCAAACTCATCGGCCTTGTCACGATTAGTTCGAATATGAGTTCCAAACTCTAAGTGGTTGGTAGAAAAGGCCTTCAGGTCGGCGAAATTGGGATAGAGCATCACATATCCGCGAAGATAAACGAGCTCAATGAAATATTTCTTCCAGGACTTGGTCCATTTATTGGAGCGTGCGCCAGGTACAGTAATGGTCTGAAGCTTCTTGCCGTAGACATCCTCAATTCGTGCAGTGAGATAATAATGAAACTCGCGCCACTGCTCAGGGAAATAGACGGCTCCCCAACTGCAGGGTATTTGCGAGAGGTATGGCGTGCGTAAGGGAAAACCAGTGCCTGTCAGTGAAGAATCAGGATGCCATCTGTGTCGACCGTCCGCAAATAGCTCAATATGTCGCGGGCCGTATAAGCTTAATCCATAAAGTCGCTGCGCCTTCGTAGATCCATACCGGTACTTGAGAATATTCATTTTACTCCACGTGTAGAATAAGGGTGATACTTCGATGTCATCCTCTAACAATACTGCGTGATCATGGTTATCCGAGGGATACCAGGATTCGACTATGGCTGGCATCAGTCCGCCCTGCCGTATGCGATGTCTTAGGTGTTTTGGACCGTGATTCCACATGAAAGTGTTGACAAGTAATGTCGTCACACGGTCCGCACTACGTTCCATATTAATCGTAAGGTCGACAGCATCTCCTAAGTAATAGGCTGAGCTAATGGATCGAAGTAGGCGAGAGAGAGAGTGAGGGCGGTTATTTGTGATGACCACAATTTGAATCCGCACAGTATGCCATTCTATGATAAAAAGAAATTGGTGAATCCCAAGGTAGCATGTATATTATTATGATCAAGCAAAACAGAGATAGACATACTTTCTAGCACGTTGACTGGCAAGTCCGCAATCCAAAGCGCATGGTCAAAATGATTGTCGGGCATCGAAATCTCTATCGCCCCGATGCGCCTCGCTGCACCAGACACCATTGCAAGCATATTCGAAGATCGGTCCTCCACGTGCAATACGACTCGCGGGCGAACTAGATCCATCACGTGTTGTACCCCGACTGATAAATCTGCCAAATCATGCATAAGTGAATAGACTAGTACTCCTTCACACCCAAACTCCATTGGGGAAGTATCCGAAATAACATGGATCACACGATTTGAACTACGGAAACGGCAGATAAGTGCGCGAAGCGAAGCAAGTTGTCTAGGGCCGTGAACTGCAATCACGATGCCATCCTGCTCCATCTCCAACCTTTCTGAAGGGCGCGGAATTCCTGTAAATACCATGTCTTTCCACAACCTGTGGTTTTCAAACTGGTTCTGAAGCTGCCGACATCTAGATTTACCCCCACCTGCAAGCTGGGGAAGGGCGTATGAAGGAATGCCGTGATATGCAAAGCTATAGCTCAAGATAAATCCAAGCGGAAAATCGGAAGACAATTGCCAGAATTGTTCTCCAAGCAACAAAGGTATCCAGCTACGGCGAAGTATCCAGGCACCCTCAAGGATATCTGCAGGAAAAGTAGTCGACTGAGGCAGGCATTTGATTTGGGTGTTTTGTGCCCGACGGGAGGGTAGGACTGCACCTTGAGTGCCGATTACAGTTTGGCGATAAGGTTGGGTGCCGGCAACATAGAAAAGGGCTTCCAATGTTTGTGTAGTAGAGAGTGGCTCCGTAAGTAGTAATACGTACTCTGTAGACTTCAAGGAAGAAAGCTGCACCCATGAGTGGGGCAAATCGCCAACTACGTGCAAATGAATAGGTATTGATTCATGAACGGAAATTAGGGTATTTATTGCAATTCGTGCATCCCGTTCCTGAGCAACAGTGCAGCCCACTAAAATAGCTGTAGGTTTGATAGACTGCTCAAAGATGGATCCGATGGTTTGTTCGAATTCCTTGTTAAATTGAATTATCGCCACTATTGACACACGAGATGATAATTGGTTTTCTGATGGAAGCTCAAACAACTCTTCGAGAGTATGTTGCCTAAGATCGAATGAGTTGTTTTCCCATGATTCTCCTGAAATCGGATGGCTCCCTATTGTAAAAATATATATTAATACAATGCTAAAAAGTGTAGCGATGAATTGACGGACCAGTAGTAGGATATTCCCATTCATTTTCTCTTATGTTAGAGTCATGGCGGAGTGAACGTGAAAAATGATGCGACAAGAAATAAACGACGGAGAGAGTGGTCAAAAGAAAGCAAGTAACCAACAGATGCCATCGGATACGAGAATGGTCCCAACGAGTCGATCGTGCTCCATGCGGTGAAGGACTCTGTTTTCGGGGCAGTGAACCTCTTGGGCTCCTTAATGGCCGATCCGTTCTATTCATAAGAGGGAATTATAATAACAAGATGCCAAAAGAAAAAGACTAAAGGGGAGTATAAATATAGGATGGTATTCTAGTCACATCAGAGAATGGAAGATAAAAACAAGCTAGGGGAAGTTGAAACGCTCTTTCCCACTTTATTTGCCCGAGATTGATTAGGAAACTAATGGCGGGATTTAAATTTAGTGTTAATATTCTATATCGAAGAGAGTAGGGGGAATTCAGATTTTGTTTTGAAAGATGGGGAAAATGAAGAACTATATCTTTACGCAAACATCGTTAGAAGAAATGTGGCATGGGAAAGTGAGATGGTAAAAAGAAAACAAGATAGAAAAAGAAACATCAAAGAGCTAATTACACGTTTCGAATTAGATATAACTTAATATAGGGAATCTTGATACTGGTTCTATCCCCAAGCAGCACTAGTGCAGTAATTAATGATAAGATGCCCATCCGTGCTGAAGCACTATTAGGTAAAAAGACATGGTCACTATTTCAACTCTGTATGCACCAAAATGGATCTTCTACCCTATGCAAATTCCCCACTATCTCGTCAGGAGCAGGTGAGAATGCACTGTTTATGTAAAGAAACTATAGTTATATAATGATGAAGAATTAGATGAGGCTAGATAAGTGAATAAGATATGATATTGGGCATACTAAAGGATCAGACGGCTTGTAATTTAGCTCTTTACGCAAAAACTGGATTACTGCTTGAAATTTGTTCGATGCTGTTATTTTGTAGAAATTCTGCTTCATGATGGGTGCATTTCCAATAGCACGGAATCTCACAACCACTACAGTAGGCACAAAGATTGAGTTAAAATGTATAAAGAAGGAGGGCACCTATATTACCTTTTCCAGCATCTTTCTTTTTTAGATCTGCGATAATAGACTCAAAGTCTTTATTAGGTGAAGGCGCGCTGACTACTGGATCTGAAGCGGGTTCTTGTGATGTGGATTCTAGCGATGCTTCTTTTGCGACTGAAGTTGAAGGATCCATTATTGAAGATATAAAAATAAAACCGATATAGATTCGTGATATAAGTAAAGGGCTGTGACGTGTATTGTGACGTTATTTCAATTATCATAATTTATCTCCTCACTGCCTCTCATTTTCAATAAACTTTTCTGATCCTACTTCAAAAATCCTTTATACCTTTTTTGTTTTATAAGCGAATGTATTTTTCCTGACCCTATTTTCTTATATAATCTCAACACGATCGCTGCCCATGCTGCAACCGCAGGATCATCAAAGCCGGAATTTTAACGAGGAAGATCTTGAGACCTCGTCTGAACGAGTGGTTGCCGATCCAAATATGGCATTGCGCCCCTCTGAGGGCCTCAATACAAAACCACCTCTTCCGAATCCACCTAAGTGCCGCTCACGAGCTTCAGAGGAGCTGATATTGCAGCAGCAACAGCAGAAAAAGCAAGTGTGGAGTAATGAGGGAAGTGACCGGGTGATGGAGTTTGAAACGGCTGTGTGTAATGATACGGGTGCAATTAGAGATAAAGGGAGGAGGGGGAACTCGGTTAATATTAAATTTTGCTTGCTGTTGTGCGAGATGTCGGTCATTAATTTCATAATTACATATAGGTTGGCGATTCTCCTCGACCTACATTTTCATCAGAGTCGGTTCGATCAAAAAAGAAGAAAAGACCGCCTCTCAAGCAATCAACCACACCCGCGGATATTTTTGCAGCAAATGTTGCAGAGGCAGTTGAGGAAGCCCAGGGTAAGTTCGATATCAGTACGCAGCTTGGATTTTTTCCTCCATTCAATTACCAATCATTATACTAGCCACGGAAGATGACGAGCAGTTCGTGTATCGAGATGGGGGTCTTCATTCTCATAGCTCCTCTAGCAATAGCCTTGCACCTTTCCCACAAGGACATGGGACCTGGTCGCCAGCTCTCCCTCCACCCATGACACCTCATCACCCTGTTCCGGAGCCATCTGAGCCCTCACTTAATCCTGTCAGGCCGCGCTATTCCAGAGGCCAGGATAGCATCAATTCAAACGATCATATTAACAATAATGGCCGTATGCGAGTCTCACGGAAGATCTCAACGGGAAGTGTTAGTAGCCTTGAGTCATTTGGTCAGCGTCCTGTGGTGATGCGTGCAGCACCTGAAATTGCGCGGACAAAAGGCGGCTACGGGCATCTTTACACACATTCACCCCACAATTATTCTCTACAAGAGTGGTACACGCATGATGAGGATGAGCGCATTCCCTTTATCCCCAAAAGTCCGCGCTACCGATCTCCTTGTCGCCGCATTGGTGACTACTTTCTCTCGATCGTTCCCATGCTTTGCTTGATCTTTATGCTTTCGATTATGGCTGCAATTTTCTCCCTGTCTATACGCCCGCTTACTGATGTTTCCATCAGTGAAATATCTAATGTGCTCGCTGCGCAGCGTGAGCTTATTTTTGATATGCACGTGCGAGCACGAAATCGCAATTTATGGAGTGTTCAGATCGATCGCGCAGACTTGGGTGTGTTCGCCTCACCTGCAAAGAAAAAAATGAGTGCAGTACATGGGTCAGAGCCACGTGAATTCCTCGGGAATGTGCGTGAGCTGGATGAGCCGCTGGTGTTCTCGTCAGGACTGGATCGATGGGGGGTAGTGAGCGTTGCAACCTCTCAGGTTAGAATCAAGAACCCTGGGGAATCGGAGGATGGGGACGACCGAGGGAATGAAAATTGGGCGCGGATCATTAGGATGCCCTTTGATCTTATTGTGCGCGGGCAACTTAAATATCGGTTGCTATGGTTTAGACGTCGAGGGGCGCGTGTTTGCCTTGCTGTCACGGTAGATCCAGAGACGGGGGAGGTGTCATTTGCAGATGAAACAAGAAAGCTTTGTGAACGTGGGGATGATCCAGCGTGAGTTTGTTTTTTATTTTGCCTTCTATTACTTGTAATTGTGATACTTTCAACCTTTCGCATATTTCCAATTCCGTTTTCTCTCTCAATGTAGTTTATAGTTGCTGCTTGTATTAAAAACTAAAAGGTTTCTTTGCCAGTTGCGTATCAAAATTAAATTCATTGAATACCTAGCTATTTACATTACGGAATATTACACATTATCGTGGCCACCCCCATCAGCCAAATCGTGGTCGATTAGTATCATTCGTCGATAGTTCGAAACCTTGATTCTCATTCATTAATGCCGATGCAGCGCTCGCACTTGCAATCGAGTAGAGGGATGCCTTGAACAATGTGTGCACTAGGCCCATTTTGCGCTCTACACCACGTAATTTCTCTATGGCCTCGACCATATCCTGATTGTTCATTTCAGTGATTGTTGAATTAAGCTTTCCATGAGATGTTTATCAATTAGATGTCGAGAGTGAGATACAATAACAAATAGAGATAATATACCTCATTAATATTGCTAAGGAGTTGCTCGCACGCAAGGATGATGCCTTTTTCAGTGTTAGACATTTTTTTTTACGTGTATATGATTTCAACACGCGTACCATTAAACTATAATGTAGTTTCCAATTAATTCAAACTTATCAGCCACCAAGAGAAAATTGATTAATATGTTGTGGTAAAATACCTTGTATACACCATAGTAGCTGGATTCTTGGAATCACAATAATACTCTATCCGAATACCTAAACACCAACTCTTTTCTCATTGGCAGGTAAAAAATAAACATTCCCTCTAACAACCTCCTCAATAAGTGCAAGTATAAAAAAAGCCTTTAATGACTGAGGCTCTTAAGGTTTGTCAAAGCAATTAAATTGATTTATATACATATTGCAAACCAAGTGGATAGGATTTACCATCTCCTATAACAACATTCATGTTGACAAGATAATACAATCCACCTAAGGTTGGGCTGCGAAAGATTTTTCTCTCTTTACGATTAATTTCTAGTATGAGGAAAGAACTTACACTGCTCAATGAGTTCTATTTAATATCGATCCGTCTTTACGGGGCTTGCATCCGTATCTCTTCTTCCCATATTCCTGCACATCCAAACTGGCAAGCTCATGGATACAAATATACTTTAGCTGATTTGTTTATAGGGACGCATCGCGATATCTTGTGGCTGTATGTCTATAGTAAGAGCGGCTATCTTACATGAAAACATATTTCTTTCGATCTCAAAATTTTCGATTTAAAATTTGAAGTATTTCATTGGAACTAGGAATGTTCCTGGCAAGTTTGTTTTTTAAATATATGCCCTACCTTTTAAATATGTATTAAAGTCGTCTTATCGTTACGGCTCATTTTGAATAGGATATCTTCGTCCAAAATTGAAAGAATACCAAGTCTATTGACGGTCACAATAGTGGCTGAGGTTGAGGGCAATTATGTAAACTGTGACACATTTTTCATTTTTAGCAAACAAAAAAGTCTATTCGAACATTGTTGAAGGCAACAGTTTTTGCATTATATATATATATTTAATCCATATTCTTTTACTATATTGTTTATCAGCTATATTTAATCCCGCAATCAATGCCAAAAATTACTCAGAAGAAATTTCAACAACATAAAGATACCAACAATACATCGGCCGCTGCCTCCGGCGGCAGAGCCCTTGGGCCGATGTTCAACAAAGAGCTCGGACAGCATATATTGAAAAATCCTTTGGTTGCGCAAGGGATTGTAGACAAGGTATATACAGATGCTTTTCATCTCATACATGTGGGCTATTGTATCTTATATGTCCATTCAGGCAGGTCTCCGCTCAACAGACACAGTGCTCGAAGTGGGTCCGGGTACCGGTAATTTGACGGTTAAAATCCTAGAGAAAGCGAAAAAAGTGGTAGCAGTGGAAATGGATCCACGATTAGCTGCTGAATTATCTAAACGTGTTCAGGGAACGTAAGTGTCCCATCAATTAATGATGACTATTTGCGTAGTTGTTTGATAACTAAATATTCACATATCATTAGGGATGATCAACGCCGGTTAGAAATCATGGTCGGCGATTTCATGAAAACCGATCTGCCATATTTTGACGTTTGTATTAGTAACACACCCTATCAGGTACCTGTTGTTTCTGAATGTTTTGTCGTTGCATTTCAGCATTTTACTTATGTCAGTATATTCCTCGCTAATTTAGATTTCATCGCCACTTGTGTTTAAACTTCTGGAGCATCGGCCGCTCTTCCGTTGTGCAGTACTCATGTTTCAGCGTGAATTTGCTCTGCGTCTAGTGGCTAAACCTGGAGATAGTCTCTATTGCCGGCTAAGTGTTAATGTACAATTATATGCGAAAGTAGATCACATTATGAAGGTGAGGGAAGAACCTCTCTCTGAGGAATCTAGAGCTCTAGAATTTAACCATGGATTTTGGATTCAATGAAGGTTGGGAAAAATAACTTTAGACCACCGCCACAAGTTGAATCCTCCGTTGTTCGCATAGAACCTCGCAACCCCCCGCCGCCCGTGGATTTCGCAGAATGGGATGGATTAATGCGAATCGTATTCTCTCGGAAGAACAAGACCCTTGCTGCTAACTTCAAGAGCGATCCCGTGCTAAAGATGCTGGAGCAGAACTACAAGACTTACTGTGCAACCCATGACATGGTGAACATTAGGAATTGCAGTTAGGATATCTAATGAAGCGATTGATTCATCTGTTGTTTCGGATAGATGGTGGAAGATGCACTGGACATGAAGTCCAAGGTGATGGCAGTGCTAGAGGGGGTTATTGTGGGCAACGAGAGTGCTGCACAATCACGCGCAGCGAAACTGGATTTGGATGACTTCTTAAGGTAGGTGTTCCGAGGCTCTTGCCATCATTGTGGCGGATCTTAACTCATGTTTATTTTTACCCGCTAGGCTGTTGTCTGCGTTCAACGATGCAAACATTCATTTTTGCTGATATGTTGCTGATGCTTTTCCATTCCAATACAAGTTTTCATATTCCACTGAATAAGAAATGGCCAAATTTAATAAGCTTGTTTTCACGCTCCATGGTACAAGCTCATTGGGGAAAGTTCCAAAGTCTCGAACTAGTCTTTTTTAAGTAGTCTCTGCCAGGGAGAGAAAATCCTGCGGAGTGTGTAACTATGGAGATGTAAGAAGAAAAGAAAGGAAAGCAATAAAGGGCATTCGGAAGGAATTATGGACAGAAAGGAATCGATAAAATACACTATGGCCCACAAGAGGAATAGTGAAGCCAATTTTCCAGGGTCAAAAATCCATGGTTGATTTGCATCCTTATTTAATCGTCCTCCATTAATATTCTCACAGTAGACACCGCCAAAGGAAAGTTCGCCCGATAAAATCCTTTAGAGCATCCAAAAGAGAAAGCCACTCCCGTTTTTTTATCTTCTTGATTATCCACGCATTATTTCATTTACATATTCTTCCCCTAAAGAACATTACAACTATGTTTCATTAAGAAAATCGTGAACCGAACAAGACTTTATCAGAGGAATCACACCACCACATAGAGAGCCCTTCTAAATACTGCAAGAATTAGTCTAGTTCATTGATCAGCTAGTGCTGTTGGAAGAAAAAATAAAGGGGAAATGACAGATTCCGATGGTTTTCTTGTGATGTCCTTAACGGTCCCTTACCAAGACAAACTGCTGCCTGGTGAGCTGCATTTGCCTCCAGATGAGAAAGCTGGCATCTGCGTGGTAAGGCTGAATCTTGATGTTTTTATTGAAGTGGTCGTAGTTTTTTTAACTTTTTCTCTGCTCTAAGTTTGTCCATGGGAGTGGATCCTCAAGGTTCTCTTCACGGTAGGAAGGGTTGATTTATTTCTCATTTGTAACAGTCATTAACACACTGTGTTGTATTGTTTCTATGTGTATTTGTGTAGAAATCGGTAATTTTAATTATGGTATTCCAATTAAGCATATCCCATAGCTAATCGTTTGCTAGTTATATTGCCGAGATGTTACGGAAAGCCGGGGTGGGTACATTCCTTATGGATCTCCTGACGCCCGATGAAGAGTATGTCGACATGGTGACACGTCATTTACGATTTGATCTTGGTATAGTGTTTGACTGGCCATTTTGTTTGACGCCTTGCTCTAACCTCGCGAATATGTTAACCCAGAGATGTTGGCAGGGCGAGTAGTAGCGGTGATTGATTATTTCACGCGAATACACGAGGGAACACGCTCAAAGAGGATCGCATTATTTGGGGTACCTACGCCTTTTCAAGTTGTGTATGGTTTGACTGAAGCTAACCCTCTCTCAATATTTTCTCTAGGCTTCCACAGGAGCAGGGGGTAATTCGACACCACACAAGACTCGCTTTCCCTTCTCATCTTAACCAAACATCTTCTTTAATTGTTAGCTGCTTTTATCGCGGCTAATGCGCGCCCCGATAAGGTACATCTGGTCATGGCGCGAGGCGGTCGCGCCGACCTCGTCCCCCCGCACCTGCTACACGCAACGCGCTGCCCCTCTCTATTAATGGTGGGGGCAAATGACACGCATGTGTTACATCTCAATCAGCAGGCGTTCGCTGATCTGGGCTCGAAGGAGAAGAAGCTTGAAGTGATACCCGGCGCTTCTCACCTCTTCGAAGAGGAAATATTTCCTCAGAACGAAGCTTACAACACAGGAACACTAGAGAAGATTGCTGAGCTAGCCTCCGAATGGGCAAAACGTTACCTCTTGTCACCGGAATAGCGTCGGACGAGCTTTTACATTGTGGGATTGGGAATTTAATTTCTATATATATATCGTTTTAATTCTTGATTCATTTTTCTTTCTTTTATTCTAGCATTGAGATTTTTGAAAGGGTTTTTTTCTTTACTTGATTTCTTTTTGCAAATGTATTTTTCGTTTTTTATTTCTTTAGTAGGCTTACTTTGTTCTTTTTCTGCTTTCTTCTTCTAATCTTTAATTTTCGTCAAAAATAAAAAAAAAATGATCGACAGCTTGGTAAGATAGACCCCTATTTGTGTCGCAATACTTGAATTGATCACCTCCAGAAATTCCTCTTTTATTGCCTTTATTCCAATATGGTTCTATAGCCTCTCCCCCCCGCATCCTCCCCGCTTACTTTGTCAAAACTTTGCATCAACCATCATTTTAAATATTCATTCCTTCATCCGTTATTGTTCTTGTCATCCCTCCTATTCTGTCAACCCGCTCATTATAGCTTACTCCCGTCTCCGAACCACCACCACCACCTCCTCTCCACTCCCATTCCCATCTTTAGAAACTTTATTTATTAGCTACCCTCAATTTACCCATAATAGACCATGGCACCCTCTCTCGACTCCCCCGCCTTAGTATCTAAATTTACACCCGCATTTCAGCGCTTGCAGAAAACACGGTTTCGACGCAGTATGTCAATGGCCACATCCTTAGCAAGTGAAAACTTCTCCCAGGAACCTAGTCCCACGCATACTCCACGCGTTCGACAGCGCTGCTCCAGCATTGTGTTCAATTCTCTTGGACATGTGAAAGTGCTCTCTCGGCTCCAGGTCGAGAATGCGCGAACACCCCATCAGGTACCGGCACTTTCCCCTCTCTTCCCATTTTAGTTCAATGCAATAAGAACACACGAGGTACTAATGGCTTCTTCTTAGGACTCGGCTTCATTTTTGATAGCAAGAGTGGAGCGGAATGTGCTATTGGATGAGGCAACACAGAGCACAGAAATTCCCTTGAAAGATGAGACTTCGAAGCAGGGGGTGAATGAAACCGAAGTGGCCATAAGCCCAGGACGGTTGAGCAGATTATCTGGACCAGATGAAGAGCTGGGAATCGACGAGGAAAAAGACTCGATGTTTCCACTAGAGCAAGATTCTAGCCGAATCGACTGGGAGTTCTGGGGAATGGTTATCGATGACTACCCGTCGGTTGCCCTCAAGCTCCCTCATCTGATGGCATCGCGCGTGCGCCAAGGCCTTCCCCCAAAACTTCGAGGGCTAATTTGGCAGGCGATGAGCCAATCCTCCGCAACCCACGTAGAAACACTGTATGGTCAGCTGCTTGCGGACTCGAGCCCATACGAGCACACCATTCAACGTGATCTGGCGCGGACGTATCCGCACGTCGAGATGTTCAAACAGGATGGCGGACCCGGGCAGACTGCACTCCTGAACGTGCTTAAAGCGTACAGTCTGTATGACCCATACGTTGGATATTGTCAGGGATTGGGATTCTTGGTGGGGCCCTTGTTGATGAATGTGGGTTGCCGTGTTAACTCTGTGCTCAAGCATAATTTAAACTCATCTTTGGCTCTTCCTGACATCTAATGTCGCCCCCTCCCTCCCCCATGGATATACAGATGCCCGAGCAGCAAGGGTTTAGCGTTTTCGTTCGCCTCATGGAAACCTACGACATGCGAACGCTGTTTACCCTTTCGATGGATGGTCTCCAGATGCGCCTCTGGCAGCTCAACCGCCTTCTTGAGGAGGACCTCCCGAAGCTGTATGCTCACTTTGAGCGCCATGCAATCACAACCACCATGTATGCATCGCAATGGTTCCTCTCGCTCTTTGCATACTCCTATCCGCTGGATCTTGTGCTGCGCATCTATGACGTTGTCTTTGCGGAAGGCGCGCCAGAGACGATCATGCGCGTCGCAATGGCCTTGCTGCGCAAGAACGAGGAGAGACTGCTCTACTTGGACGAGTTCGAAGACATCCTGGAATATCTGACGGGGCGGCTGTTTGATACTTATGGGCGCGAGGCCGATGGCGTTATTTGTGACGCCATCGAACTAAGCAATGTGATCACTAAGGCTCGCTTGGATAAGTTGGCCGAGGAGTACTTGGCCACAGAGGACATGCCAAAGCGCAATGGCGCCAAAGTCGCAAATAGCCCGAGTAGTGAGAGATTGGGGCTAGGGATTGACACCACCGTTGGGTTGAAGCATAGAGGATCGGGGCGTCGGAGTGTCGCGAGTCTCCAGTCGACGTTGACTGCAACCTCGTCCAACTCCTCCCTCTCAATCACGGGCTCAGCGGCACTGTCCACTCCTTCGCCTCACACCTCTTTGGAAAATACAAATTCCAGTCGCTCTCCCCCGACGGTATTGAGCACAGCCAGCGATGAGTCAACCCAGTTGGCGCCGTCCATGCCGTGCGTCTCCACCCCTTCGCCCAACGACCACACCGAGATCCTCCACCAACAGATCGAGGACCTTGTGCGTGCGCTCTCAGAGCTGCATGTTGAGCTCGCGCGGGTGACGGAAGAGCTCGCAACGGCAAAAGCAGAGACGGAGAAGGTGGCGCACGAAAACCAACTCCTCACCGCACGTCTCTCCGAGTTGGAGGGACGAGAGGAGGCTGGGGGCACTGACGAAGCGGATCTGAAGGAACACCATCAGAAGGGAGAAGGCAAGAAAGACGGGTTGAAGGAGCTGAAGGAAGAAAACAAGAGGTTAAAGGAGGAAGTATTCAAGCTACAGCAGCAACCGCAACCGCACTCCAAAGACAATCGCCCTCGCGACGCAAGCGCTAGTTCGAAATCCGTCGCAACGACTGCAAAGGTGGCGGAGATGAGGAACGAAGGGGCTAAAAAGCGGAAGAACCTCGGGTTGATCAAGGGGAAACCTTCGATCCATTCCGACCCAACCCAGACAGTGCCCCACAAGAGTCCTACAAAGACACAGTGTGCTCCTAGGCGACCCACCTCGGTTGCGTCTCCGCGCTCTAGCACCGCGGGCTCGGTCGAGGCGAACACTGCCTCCGCCGCCCACCGAGGAGTGATGAGTCAGAAGCGAAGGGATGCAGCTCGGCCAACGAGTTCGCCCACGCTGCACCGAGAAGAGCCCCGCACTCCGTCTCCACCGCTGGCGGCCCGCAACGCCGACGCGCCGCCGCCCGAGGACAAGTCCGACCTGCAGAAGCAGTGCCGGGAGCTCGAGCGCATGCTTGCCGAGGCCAAGCTGCGGATTGCCGAGCTCGAGACGTGTGCCAGCGGGAGATCGAGCGCGGCCGCGTCGCCGAATCTTGGGGTGAGTGCGAGTTTCTGCGGGGGGGCTGAGAAGCATTCGCAGGCGAATGGGGTCGAGGCAGGGAGCCTGGGAAGGGCGGGGCGAAGGATCATGGCGGGAGAGTCACGGAAACGGAGTCAAAGTGGAACGCTAAGCACCACCATTTCGAGCCTGATGGGATGGCGGGGCTCGATTGGCCGGTAGGTTGGCGGCGCCTCAAACCAATCCCCACCCCCTAATGAAACCAGACAATTTAGACCGATTTGTTACTCGTCTTGTTATTCGTATATTTTTTTTTTCTAATTCTTCCCACACTCTCTTTATCACAGTATATCCATGGTATACAGATACACAATCAACACGTAATATTATCCTCTAGCGGTGTCTTTCCTTCATTTTTCTTTTTCCGTTTTAGTTTGATAATGCTTCTTTTCTTTTTGTCAACCTATCCACAATTTTTCATGTTCAACCATGCTGGATCCATCCATGTATATACATATACAGCTTCAATAAAAAGGGGAGCATCGAATCATCCCAGACGCGGCTGTCCTCTAAGGAATGGTCGAAGCCGTTTCCTCTTGAGCGCCTCCGCCTCCGCCTCCTCCTTCTCCTCTTCTTCTTCGGAGTAGCCCTCCTCCTGCCTTGAGAAAATATCGAAGCGGGAATCCTCGCTCACCGATCGATCACGGCTCCAGGGGGAAATTGCTCCGTCATCGATCATATGCCCAAATTCGTCCTCGTAGTCATATGCATCCTCGCCACTACTATAATCATAACCAGAGTAATACTCGGGCCAGAGTTCTTCATCCTCATCATAGGGGTTTTCATCATCATCATCATCATCATCATTATCTTCCTCATCCTCTTCCCCTTTATTCTCTTCCCCTTTATCCTCTTCCCCTATACTAGTCGCACTGCTCTGACTTCCACTTGCACTGTTTCCCATGAGCAACGAATCCAGTTCACTGGCTTTGGGATCGTCGTCAACCACAACTTGCATGTGCGCGCTTTTGCCCGTGTCTGGTTCAAATCCTTCACGAGCAAAGAGTTCTTTCATTTTTTCGCGCAATGCCCGCTCTCGCTGGAAGAATGCTTCATCATTCTCGTCATCGCTCGAATCAATCACAAACTATGTAATTGTCGCAAAGTAATTAATGGAATGGGGACAAGATGACCGAGAATGATCCCGTGGACTCACCTGTGCAGATTTATAGGAGACGGGCTCTTCCATCTTCCTTTTCCGCGGCTCTCTCTTCTCATCGCCCTCCTCTTCCTCCGGGTCTCGCTTCTTCCGTTTCGCGCGGGGCTTTTTCTTCGATTGGCCGGCTTTAGGAGGCTTTGCGACGTACTCGTCGAGCAACCTTGCGTCAAGCTCAAGATCGGCAGTACTGACGGTCGCTGGGACAGTCCACCTCCCGGTTGCTTCGGCGATCTTTTCAAACTGAAGCAGCGCCATTAGGTGCTCCATCTTCTGGGCTGTCGAGGCCTGGATGGCGCTCGCCTTGTCCTCTTCCATTTCGAGCCTTACATCGCGGTACTCGATCAGTTCTGCGTCTCCCTCCTCTCTGTCACCCTCTAGAATTCCTCGCTCCTCCAAAACAAGGCGAATACCTTTCTCGACCCACCTGACCCATTCCGCCTGTCCATCCTTTACAAGTGCGGCCACTGCCATCCCCAGTTTTTGACTCCAAGGCATCCCTGGTTTGATTCTCTCTTCAGGCACCCACTCTCCATCCTCTTCTTCGCCATCGCTCCACATCCTCTTCCCACGACTACCGCTGTTCTCTTGGCTCGTGGCTTCGGAAGGATCTGGACCGGTGATGCGTCGAATGTCTGCGCTGGACTTTGGAAACAGAATCTCTACGCACATGAGTGGGTTAGCAGCCCAGGCCTTGAAGAACCGACGCAGGCAATAGAGCATGAACTTGTGCAGCTCGGCGTGTGCCTGCGATTTAAAGGGGGGTGGGTGGTCGTTAAGAATGGCGTTGAAGATCTCCAGGACCGACAACTGTGGCCGCCATGAACGAGAGAGGGTAGGGTAAGTAAACAGGAAGCCAATCTGGATATTTTTACACAACCATGCACTATAATAAACCGCCTCTCACCTTGAAAAATATGGCCTCCTTTCTCCTACATTTAACCATGATACGGTGGAATGCCGCCACTATATGGTAGAGCGTCTCCTCCGAGAGGTCGGCATATTCCTCCAGCAGGACCATGTAGGTTGTGACCACGCTCTCTGTGGCCAGTTTCTAACAATGGAAAGAAAAAAAAAGGAAAGGCCATCAGTCTAGCTGGATGGGAGGCACTAACGGGTCCTGTCAATACCTCTTGGAATTTTTCGAATTCAAAGCTTTTCTCTACAAATTCCAATCGTTCTTCTCGACTCCCTCCCTCTCCCTCGTCGCCCTCGTCCTCTTCATCCACCCCCGCCTCGGTTCCATTCGCGCCCACATGATCCGCATCGTTTTCCTCGTCTCGCTGCTCCAGCGCCCGTTTCTCCCCCTCTCCTTTACTCTTCGGCATCTTTCTCTTGCGCTTCTTTTGCCGGCGGCGCACAAACAGCTTCCCTCTCTCCTTCACGAATCCCTCCAGCACTCGCATCAAATGATGATTCATGGCCACGACCGCGCGTAGATATTCCCGGGACTGGCTCTCCTTGCAGGACTTGACAATCTCGGCCGCAAGATCGAAAACATAGGCATCATAGAAGAGGTTGTGTTGGATGTGAAGGGAGACCGCACGATACTCTTCGTGAGACGACTTTTGCATAGATTGAAGGGTGAGTAGCTACATGTGCAGGACATGGGGTAAGGGAATCAATACAGGTGACTGGGAGCAGAATCTTAATGAGAATGGAAGACTGTTACCATTTGGCCGAAGCAATCCACTGTCATATGCAGCTCGTTCCATCTCTTGTAAAAAGAAAAAACACGTATACTTGTCAGGGGGATCGGGTGCAAACCTCTTGGAGAGAGGGAGAAAAAGCAGCTTGTGCGGATCTCTTTACCCTTTCTTCAAAGCTGGTCCGCATCCGCCGGACAACAAGAAAGAGGCTCCTCACGTCGAGCATACTTGCCACCAGGTCAAAGGAGTCTGGCAGCGCCAGTCGTTGAAAGCGCAGGAAAAATCGGACCAGGTAGAAAAAGTGCGCGTAGTCCTCGTTGCGCAGGGAGTCCTTTTCCTGCTCGATGTCGCGCTTAATTAAGGGGAAAAAGGCTAGAAGAGGGAGGCGGTGGCGGGAGGGGAAAATGGAGGGTGTTAAACTTAAATTCGGAAACATGGAGTCTAAATGTACAAATTTGAAACCCATACTATTGAAAGCGCTCTCGAGAAAAGATTCGCAGAATTCCTTGATACACAAAAGACATTTCCCGTTTTTGATCCACGCCCGCCTGTCATATGCATCCTAAACGGGAAATAGGGGATAGTTCGGTCAAGGTGGGGATCGAGACAAATGAAAATAGTTGCCGGAGGGATGATTACTAGCTGAGGCCGTGACCGCCGAGCCTGCTTCGCCTTTCCTTCGTCCCAATTCTTGGGCATTTCATCAAACCACTGCTTTTGCTTATGGGTCAGTACCCGCTGGCCATCAAAGAACTTCAGTGCGATGGTCCCTCCGAACCGTGAGTGGCGCCCGTCGCTGCCGCGGTTTCTCCGTCGTCGCTCACGCTCTTCAGCAAGGAATTTTTCTCGGAGTTGCGAAGATGCGTTCTGATGGATAAAAAAAAAACCCCCCAGGGAGAACGATAGCCGATTCTTTAGAAAACCATCGAAGCTTTTCGGGAGAATGAGGGTAAAGTTACCGTCACCTCCTCCTTGATATCCACCAGAGAATCCGGCTCTATCCGCAGAAGTAGGCCATGTAGGATCTCCTGGACAAGGGTTGTCCACTCGCTGAATTCCTTCTCGTCCGCAGAGGATGCAAAAGTCAGTAGAAGTTCGAGCACATTCGCTTCTTTGAGCTGGATGATAAGCTCTTCCTAATGGCAAAAAAAAAGAGAGTGTGTGGAAGGAAGCGGGGGGTTATTTTGAAAGCCCACGATCGGCTCTGTCAATACAAGCCCAACCACGCACCTGCATCAGGCTTCTCTGGATTTGACTGTAGGTGGCCGTGGAGTGGACGATCGGGTCTCGTATAGCAAGTATGTTGCGGAAAAGAGCAAGGACGAGGCGAATAATCTCCGTCTGCCGCGCAGAGCGCTCTCTAGAAAGCACGCAAAACTGTGGTGAATAATTCCTGGCTACTGCAAGAAATGGAAGCTCGCGCTTACCGATAAGGAGTCGTGAGCGGCTTCAGCAGCACATCCATAATAGCTTCGATCACCTCCTTCTGCATCAGATGCCACTTGAGGTCGGGGAGGATACGGGAGGCTATTGTCAGGGCCGTCCCTGCCTTTTGTACGTTGAGGAGGTCTGAAGTTGTGACGGGCCAAGTCATGGGCACCATTAGTTCGACTAAGCAAGAAATGGAGAGAGCATAAGAAAAAAGCGAGGAAGCGGGCGCAGCAATGCAACGGGGTGCCATCGATTCTCACCACATGCCAGCGCGATCCGCTCCTGGTGCGGGGAGTCTCCCTTCGCGTTGAGGAGCAGTATGGGAATCAGGTCGAGATCCACGAGCGACATCTCAAACAGGGTCTGCAGCACGAACTTATCGGGATTGTCGTCATCTTGCCGGATCATTCGCTTGAGATCCTTGAGACATTCTTTGAGAGAAAAGAAGAGAGAATGAGCATGCGGGCGGGATGGAGAGGCGTCTGATCAATAGCTACGCACCTAGACACTCATCGCCCATAACGTACACCTCCTCGTACCGCTGTGTCGCCTGGTTGAAGCGGCGCTCCATGCCGCCCAGCGATGAGCAGGTGCTGATGAGGAAGGTTCTCAGCTTGTTCCATTCCTTGTGCCATTCGGCGATCGAATCCGACTCGTTGTCCATCTTGCGCCTGCGATGCCGGCCGCTCTAATAAAAAAATAACGAGACGCGTTTTTTCGTGTTCTCGCACCCGCACCAAACAGGAAGGCGGAGAAAAAGGAATAGTGCTGTGCCACGTCAGCGAGATAGGCAATGTGATAAGGGCGATATTCAGCAAATTTCCACATCCGCTTATCTCTGTACAGAAAATGTTAAACAGTTGGACCGGCGTTGAGGATTAAAAAAAAAAAGAGTGGCAAAGTGGAAATGTGGTGAGATTACTAAGGAGCCGATGTATATTGGACAATAAGGCGGTCTAGAAATTGTCCCATTCTCTAACCCCTGCATCACCCTTATTCGTTCTGATTTTTATTTTTTTTTTCACACTTTTTTATGTGATCGATCAAGTCAATTTTTAGAATTGCTAAATGATTAAATGGTGTTTTTATTTTTTCCCTTTCCTCCCTCTTTAATCCACTTTTGCGCTTCCTCTTATAAGGCCGCCTCTGTCTTTCTTCGTCCGGATCGCTCTTGTGCTTTTCCTGATTTTTTTCCCCTCCGCCTCTTTCCCCTCCCTCTCTCCCTCCCCCCCTCCCCTTTCGGCCTTGCTGCTTCTTCCCTAGAAATAACACAAAACCATACTTTTTTGTGAAGTGTGGTCCGAGTGGAAACAAGTTTTTCGTTTTAAAACCAAAACTTCTTTTACCTCTCCCGCTTATAATATAATTATTCAAAAACCAACATGCACTCTACCAATACTCCTCTACGCATACTGCACTACACCCCTCACCACGGCACCGAGGGCACGACGCTGTGCGTTGCGCTGCACCCGCCCGCCCCCATGAACCTCAAGCTGGGCATTGGGGCGCTCATGCTCGAGACCCTGCACTCGCATACCCCCGCCTACGACACGCTGACGGCCCAGGTGCCTCCCCAGCAGCAGCAGGAGCCGCGCGTGCCGGTGTTTGTGCTGGAGGTGGCAGAGGGCGCTATCGTGGACAAGAAGTTCGTTGGCGAGTTCATCTATGAGGAGCAGGGCGAGTATACGAGAAAGCGCAGTGGAGAGGAGGAGCTCGACCAAGTAGCAAGAAAGCGGCTCGGCAGTATCAAAGGTATGGCTATTTTTTCTTTACAAGAGCCCGGAGGAGGGAGGAGAAAGAGAGGCTGCTGAAGGTCAAGTGCGCTGACAGAGAGACGTTTTTATTTTTCATTTTTAAAGAGGACGACTACTTGGCCTCGTTCTACGGCCAAAACCCTGCCAAGACCTTTCAGCAGCACCAGCAGCCGTGGAAATACACGGAGGGTAAGAGTTTGAGCTCCTTCTTTGCGAGGGAATGCAGGCGAAGGAAAGCTAATGCCCGCGCCTCCCTTCTTCTCCTTAGCCGACCAGCCGCTCTATTCGCCGTCCTACGTGTACGGCCTCGGGGTTCCGCCCCCCCTCAACACCGACTTCCTCTACGCGATGCCGCAGCAGCCGCAGCCGCAACCCCAAGCACAGCCCACCACCGCCGCCCCTCACCACCCACACCACCCCGGCAGCGAGAACAACGTGCGTGACAACCTGCGGCGGCAATACCAGCCGCCGCTCCCCGGCGCCAGCACCCCCGCCGTCTTGTCCAACTACAACTTTTACGCTAGTCTTCTGAACAAGGCGAATCTGAAGTTCAGCGGCAATCTCGATGACATGGCAAGAAATTGGTAAGGAGTTGGTTTATTTGCATTGCCCACTGGGGAGGGGGGGGGGGCCAAGAGAAAGAAGAAGAAAAGGAAGAGAGCGTGAAGGATTGACGCGTGCGTGTGCTATCCTTAGGTCGCAAGAGGAGTGGGAGAACCGCCGGCGGCTCGTGCAGTTTTGGCGCCGACAGGACGGCAATGACATCCACTGCAACTTCTCGCCCATTGCCCCCGCGGACTGCTCGCCCAACTCGATCGTGGTGTCCTGCATCTACTGGCAGGAGAAGAACGACTGCTACATCACCTCCGTCGACTGCATCTACTTGATGGAGTCGCTGATCGGCGTGCGCTTCACGGTCGAGGAGAAGAACCGGATCCGGCGGAATCTAGAGGGGTTCCGGCCGTCGACGGTCAGCAAGTGCAAGCCGGAGAGCGCCGAGTTCTTCAAGCTGATCATGAGCTTCCCGAACCCGAAGCCCCGCAACATAGAGAAGGACGTGAAGGTGTTTCCGTGGCGGGTGCTGCCCTTTGCGCTGAAGAAGATCATCAGCAAATACGTAAGTGGCCGCGCGAGAGTTTCTCCTCCCCTCCCCCATTCGCATGTGGCTTAACCCATTCTTTCCTCCGGTTTGCTTTCTAGACCGCAAGCTATAGCAGCACCGCAAGCGTCAATGTGGATGCATTCCAGGAATCCTACCAGCCCTCATCCGCGCCGCAACTTCTCCCCAACAGCCAGCATCCAATGCATCTGCACAATGCCAATGGGGACACGGAGCCCCCGCTGGGCTTCTCGGCATCGGGCGGTCAACATCTAGAGGTCGATGAGGGCGCAAAGCCCGGACATTTGATGGTGCCATGAGATTGATTTACACTACACTTTATTAATTTCTGTAATATTGTTTTCTTTTTCTTACAATTGTATTTTGAGTATATTATTTGTGTTCTGTTGTACTTTTGGCCGTTTTGGTTTAATTTTTTTGTATTATGGCAAAGCCCCCCCACGTCCATAAATAATAATGGAAATGCTAAGCGAGACCAGGTTGGATGGCCGTCGCGGCCCTGGGGAGACGGCTGAGGAAATGCCCTCCGCCGTGGAGGCTCTAGAGGAGCCCACGCAGCAAATGGGCGAGGAGCGTTCTATTTCCGTTCCCGCGCTAGATTAATTTTGGCTGACTTTGATTGCTCGCCGACCGGAATGGATAAAGTGGAATCGACGTGGTGCGGAGGCTCCCCACCTGGAGGGAGGGAGGGATGCTCCAGCCAGCCCCTCAGCGGGCCAGGCCCTCACGATTGCGCCCGCCTCCATCGGGCGCCAGGCCCCATGGATCCTCGGCCGGGTGCTTTCTTCGGGGGCCTGATTAGGCAGGCGTGGCGAGGGGCCACGGAGCGGCGGGTGGATCGGCAGCCGGAACCACACTGGTTAGGCCGTGGGCGCGCGGGAGGCGGCCAGCCAGAGGGCCGAGCGACAGAGCCAGCGGTGGGCCGCGGCGCGAGCGAGGAGTAGTTTGGCGGCGAGCCGAAATGGAAAAAGGTGGTGGAGGGTGAGAAAGGGAAAGGATCTGCAGGGGGATAAACGAAAACACTCGGGGTCAATTAACCTTGTGCGCTCATTGGTTTTCGGGCGGTGGTTAAGCCACCGAATTTCGAGGTGGATCACGCGACGTGGTGTCTTCTTGCTCTCCACTTTTTTTTTTCCCTCTCCTAAAGCCAAATCCGTTTCCCGGTTAAAAGGTCTCACAAATCGCTTGCCTCCGCCTTTAAAACCAAGACTCTATTACGTTTTTTCCCACTCGCCTCCCCCTAGACAGTATTTATAATATATTCTCTCGCCTATTGTATTTATTCCCGCCGCCCTTCTCCCTGGCTCTCCCCATCTATTACATTGCGGCCTCATCCATCGCTATTGACCCCCAATCCCTCCTCCCCAACCCTCCCAATCCCGCTCTCACGCAAAGCGAAACGCTCTTACCATCATGCTCGAGCCACTGAATGTAAGCCGTGTGCGGACTTGCCCTTCTCTCTTTCTGGATGTATTAAATGACGCTTGCCTTCATGTAGAATGATCCCTTCCATTCCCCCCCGCGGGAACGCCCCATCCCCACGCGTAGTCTCAACGGCGGCGGCCATGGTGGCGGTGACGACAGCTGGAAGGCCGTGGGGAGCCCCCCGCGGCGCCTCTCCTCATCCATCACCTCCACCACCCCCACCGCCATCGCCTTCCCCGCCTTCCCATCCGCGCTCTTCCTCAACAGCCCCCCGCTGCACTCGCCGCCCCTGGTCCCCCCCGCCTCCGCGCCGGCATCGAGCCCTTCTGTGGAGAACCGATTCTGGGCCAACTCTTTCGGGCTGCCGGCGTGGTCGCCCGCCGACAAGGTCGAACTCTTCTCGGAGAGGCTGCCGACCATGCCGGAGGAGGAGGGGATGAGCGGCGAGGAGATGGACCCCCTGGGCCTGGCTGGAGAGCGGAGGCGAAGTCGGTCCAAGTCGTCCGCCGCCGCGTTTGGTGGATTGCGCGCGTCACAGGACCTCACAAGGCAGGGGGCTTGGTCCGGTGGCTGGGACCCGAGCTTCCTCACCGGCCACCGGCGCGCCTCGACCACCTCCTCCGCTTCCCCGCTGGTTGATCTGACGGGAGAGGGACAGGACTCGGTGCAGCGCCGTCTCTCCATGGCACCCGTCTCCTCGGCTTTCCAGAAAGAAGAGCTCAGGTAGGCTCTCCCCCTCCCCCTCCCCCTCCCCCTTCCCCTCCCCCGTTACTAACGCTCCTGTCTATGTCGCTTTTAGCTCCCTGGAGGTCGAGTTCGGGCAGCGGCGCCATTCTATCTCAACCACCATGGAGCACATCCCCGACTCTGCCCTTCACTCGGGCATCCCGCAGGCGCACTCGCCCACCACCCCCACCTCCACCCTCGGGGAGGCAAAGTCCGGCTCCCCCGAGCTGCAGGAGATGGGCCGGGGAATCCCGCTGTACGCTCTGCCGCCCAACCACCAGGTGTGCGTGGTGGAGTTCAAGGCCGGGCGCACGGACATTTTCTACGCCCAAGGATTTCGGGTTCAGACGGGCGACCTCGTGATTGTCGAGGCCGACCGAGGCAACGACCTGGGCAAGGTCGTCAACGACCATGCCGACGTCGAGTGGAGCGGCGCGGATCCCGCCAGCCAGAAGACGGTGCGGGCCAAGCGGATCTTCAGACTCGCCCAGCCTGGAGAGGTGACCTCGCTGATCAGCAAGAGCTACGACGAGGCCAAGGCGATGAGCGTGTGCTTGAGTAAGGTGCGGGCCAAGAACATGCAGATGGAGGTGGTGGATGCCGAGTTTCAATGGTAAAGCCCAGCCCTTCATGTCCTGTCGGTCCACCGACAGTAACCCCCCCCCCCCCTCCCTCCTAACCCCCTGCTTCTTATTCTTTTGTGGCCACCTCTAGGGATCGCCGGAAACTCACTTTCTACTTTGTTGCTGAGCATCGCATCGACTTCCGGGACCTCGTCCGCGATTTGTTTAAAATCTACAAGACACGCATCTGGATGTGCGCGGTCGACCCCGTCACGTATCGGCCCAAGAGCAACAGCTGAACGCTCGATTCTCCTCCTCCCATTTCTAAGTGTATATATCTCTTTCTAGCTTGCTATCTCCTCTATACAGCCTCTACCTATTTTATCAAAGTACACGATCCAAAAAAAAATGAGACTGTTATCATCTCAAAAATATATATTCTTTTTTTTTTTTACTCTTATATCGATTCTTCATTTTATATATATAAATATATATATATTCGTAGATTTCTTTTCATTTGGTTGTTTTTGCAGCAGTAGTTTTTTTTCCTTCTCCTCTCCTCCGTTAGATTTCTTTTTGTCGTTTGGTTTGATCTCTTTACAAGAAGCCTAGTTATTAAATTTTGTCTTTGCATGTTTATTAATATAGCGTTTATTTTCTTTTCGTCGGATTTCCGATTGGAACAGTGCTGAAGCCCTCTATGCGATCAACCAATGCGGTGCGTGCCCTTTGAGCCTCCTCCTAACCTAACTACCCCACCTTACTAATGATCTCGGTTCGACCACATAACCTGCAGTCTAGCTAAGCCTCTATCCCTGGAAGATATTTAATCTCTGCGGTATTCGTCAATGGAAATAGAGCTATGGTTTTAATTAGTTATCTGGCCTTGCGCGCCAGACACTTTCCCACCCTCGCTTTGTCTCCAAGTTTATTGAAAATCCCCTTGCGAACATACACCATGTCCCACCAACATTGCGTGCAAAAACGTGTTCTTCCTGGAAATCCTACCGGAAAAAACATTAAAATCGGCGGCCTCGACGCGTATCACGCCCAACCAGCCTCTCCGTCCGACAAGGGCATCCTTATTTTCACCAATGTCTTTGGCCTGTCGCTGCCCAATGTGAAGTTGGTTGCAGACCAGTTTGCACTCCATGGCTACCAGACTTTCATCCCGGGTAAGTGGATGCGAAGCAGATCCGACCCACAATGTTAACCTTCTCGACAGCTAGTCTAAGTGATTTGGCTTCCTGATAGATTTCTTCCGAGGAGATGTGCCCGATATAAACAACTTCTCTCCCTGGCTGGAACGAAATCCCGTCCGTCGGGCCATAGAGGAATCGGAACCCATTGTGGAGGAGATCCGCTCGAAATACGGGATCAAGAAGCTGGCGGGTCACGGCTACTGCTACGGGGCCAAACCGGCTTTCCACTTCAATATTGCCGGGAAGCTGGACGCCATCGTCGTGGCGCACCCAAGTTTCGTTACGAAGGAAGATATCAAGGCGGTGCCGGGGCCAGTGCTTTATTTATGCGCGGAGGTGGACGAACTGTTTACCGACGAATTGCGGGCATTCGCCGAGGAAGAAATGAAGAGGCGGCAGGTTCCCTCGCGGTTTGTCCTCTATCCTGGCACCGTCCACGGGTTTACATTGCGATACGAACCCGACGATCAGGAGGCGGCGAAAAAGGCCCAAGACGCCCATGAACAGGCGCTCAAGTTCTTTGACGAGCATCTTTGATTAGCTTTGTAATCCACGTTTTCCCCATATTGGGTTTGTTTGTTTGTTTTTTTGCTTGCAATGTTGATTAAGTGATGGAATGGATGAGCACGATTTTCCGTTCCACCTATTACTCTTTGCAACTACACATATCGAGGAAACACGGAAGCTCTAATGCCATTACTGCATACGTACTGCTTCTCAGCCAGCCAATTGTGTTGGAGAGCATATGATTTTTTTCTCTTTTGTCCGTTTTCCATTGTACATTAGTTTTATGCGGCGGTCGCTGGCCTTTACCACCGCACTTTACTCTCCCTTGGATTTCGCATTGAAGCCTTAGAATCCGTTCAATCTGCCTCCGTGGATATGTAATAGGCAGCTATGCATTTTTTTACAATGACGGAAATCGATGAAAATCACGACGGCTGACTAATGGTAGGAGCCCTTGGCCATGTGTTTTCCAATGGTTGTCCTTGGAAGTGGCATATTTAGACTAGCATTGAGACTCTTATGTCACGCACAAGGCAAAAATTCAATCTGGTATATGAGCTTGTTTCTGGGCAAATTTCTTACCGTGGAATTCGGATCCAAGGTACAATTATTTCCCGCTTGATCACCAGAAAAATATATTATAAATTAATTCGAATCCTCTCCGATTCTTGGCTCCTCCGTTTTTGCATCCCCCCTCCCATTCCGAGCATATCGACATTCTCTTTGCAAGCATACCTCATCATGTCCCACGAACATTGTGTGCAAAAACGCGTTCTCCCAGGAAATCCTACCGGAAAAACCATTAAAATCGGCGCCCTCGAAGTATATTACGCTGAACCAGCTTCCCCATCCGACAAAGGCATTCTTATCTTCCCGGACGCTTTCGGGTTATCGTTGCCCAATGTAAAGTTGGCTGCGGACCAATTTGCACTCCAAGGCTATCATACATTCGTACCAGGTAAGTAAATGCGATTCATACCCGAATTCAAACCGACGCTCAACTGTGTACTTGGAATATTGACTGGACAGATTACTTCCGTGGAGACATTCCCGATGTGAATAATTTCCACCCGTGGATAGAGCGAAACCCGGTTAGTCGCGCCATAGAGGAATGCGTCCCCATTGTCGAGGAAATACGCTCAAAGTACGGCGTCAAGCGGCTGGCGGGCCACGGCTACTGCTACGGGGCCAAGCTCGCCTTCCATTTCAACATTGCGAGGAAACTAGACACCATTGGGGTGGCGCACGCGTCTTTTCTCACCCAAGACGATATCAAGGCGGTGCCCGGACCGGTGCTCTATTTGTGCGCCGAGGTGGACAGGCAGTTTACTGACGAGTTGAGGATATTTGCCGAGGAAGAGATGAAGAGGCGGCAAGTTCCCTCGCGTTTTGTGTTCTACCCTGGGACCGTCCACGGGTTTACCATGCGATATGATTCGGAGGACCAGGAGGCAGTGAAAAATGCACAGGATGCCCAAGAACAGGCAACCAAGTTCTTCAAGGCACACCTTTGATTAGTTTTTTTTTTGTTAGCCATCTCACCTTCATGTTAATTTGTTTCTTTGAATAAACGATTAAGTGATTGATCAGCGGGGCTATTTGCCCCTCCCTCCCCCAGGTTTCTTCTATAGATTCTGTTGTAACCGACACAGCCACAGTAGGGCTCTGAAATTACTTCAATGAGAGGATCTGCCTCACTAGACATATTGTGTAGGAATTGTTATTTTACTTACTTTTTTTCATTTTGTTCGTGTCTTCTTAAATTCTCCTTTACCTAGTACGTTAGTACGGACGTTTAGAGCAATATTTATTTTCCATACTTCTAAGACTTACTCTTTGCTTTGCATTTTCTTCTCATCTTAGAACTATGTTAAATTTGTATTTTTTAGGGCCTATATAAATTTGTATTTTTTACGATTATGAATTTATTGGATTGAATTAGGATGGACTCTATGCGATTGTGTCGTTCGACACGCCCCTTTCCAATCACTCGCCTTTATCGCGTAGTCCGTCGACTCCGTGGATGTTCAGGCGTCTTTCAATAGGCTGTTGTTGTACCGCGTGATATATAGCCTCAATCTATTTGCCAGACTCAGGTGGCGCGATTTGGTGTCAAACCCATCCCCGCATTAGACTGCCAAGCCTTGATATATAAATCTATGCATATCTAGATCTTCAGATAATATACAATATTCCATTGACAACCGTTTCCGCTCTTCCATTGCCAACATAGCTACCCATTGCCAAAGCCTCGAGCCATCAACATCCGCGGCGTATCGTAGTTTTATTCTTCATTACCAAGCACCTTGCGGCCGAGGTGCTATATCCTTTCATTTGCTGAATCCTTCCCCGACATGGCATTCTCCGTGTCAGAATTCGACAAGATTACCCATCTATTGGGCTACCCTATCTTGGTGAAGTGGAGCGGCGTCATCGCTGCGCTTTTTACGATTGTTGTGTGTAATTATTTGCGTCTCCTGGTAAGTATTTTTTGTTTATTCGTGTTTTTTTTTGCTATAGCTTGCCACTTCGTTTGTGTTTGAATAAAAAGTGGAATTATCACCCATCTTTGACATTCGTAACATAATCCATTGGTTTGATGTCTTCTACTAGATATTTCGCGACAACAAAATCCCGCCGCAAGTGCCTTACTTCATCCCGTTCATTGGTTCGCTGTTAGATTTTGGTCTTGATCCGCTGGGATTCTTACAAAAGAATCGCAAAAAGTATGGCGACTACTTTACGTTTAATTTGGCAATCTTGAAAGTCACGGTCTGTCTGGGAGTGGAGGGCAACAATTTAGTATTTAATGCGAAGCATTCGCACGTGTCGGCCGAGGATATCTACACCAATCTCACCACCCCGCTATTTGGCACCGGCGTCGTGTACGATTGCCCGAATGCGCTCTTGATGGAGCAGAAAAAATTCATGAAGTTTGGCCTCACCACTGAGAATTTCCGGGCCTACGTCCCAGCGATCGAAGAAGAAACCCGGCAATATCTCCAGCGCTGGAACAAGAAGAGCGATCGAGTCGATTTGGGCAAGGCCATGGCCGAGCTCACCATCATGACCGCCTCCCGCTGCCTCATGGGCAAAGAGGTTCGCTCACTTTTGGACGAAACTGGTAAGCTTCTTCCCTCTTTATGTTTGATAAGTGATCTTCCGCTTCACTTTATAGTGTGTTTTTTTTTATCTGGAAACACTCAATTCCTCTGTTAATTTTTATTTTATATCCCACAGTCGCCGGCCTGTTTAAAGATTTGGACAATGGATTCCAACCCATTAACGCAGCATTCAAACATCTCCCTCTCCCAAGCTATTGGAGGCGTGATACTGCACACGTAAAAATGCGCAACCTATTCATGGATATTATGAAGAAGCGAAGGGCAACTGGTGACATGGTATGTAGACACTTTTTTTATATAGTATTTTCGTTTTTCATTATTATCGTGAACTTTTTTTTTTTCACTACTTCTGACAATTCTCATAATCACTCTCTATTTTCACCATCCATCAGAACAACAACGATATCATGCAATCTCTCATGGACCAAGAATACAAGAGTGGCCAGAAAGTCACAGATCAAGATGTCGCCCATATGATGATTGCGTTGTTGATGGCCGGCCAACATTCCTCCTCTGCCACCTCCAGTTGGTCCATTCTCCATATTGCCAAAGACCGAAAATTGTTGAACGAACTGCGAGAAGAACAAATTCAGGTCCTGGGATCCTTGAACGAGCCATTGTCCTATGATAAATTGAAAGAGCTGCAACTTCACGACCATGTCATCCGTGAATCACTTCGGATGTACCCCCCCATCATCATGGTTCTGCGCAAAGTCAAGCAGGATCTGCCAATTCCCAACACCAACATGGTGATTCCAAAAGGCCATTGTGTAAGCGCTTCCGCCGTGATTTCTCAATACGACGACAAATACTTTGAAGACCCGTTGACCTACAACCCGCATCGCTGGGAAACCATCACCGAGGCCGACGACGTTGTCAACGAAGACTATGGCTGGGGTACTGTCACCGGAGGCAGGAGTCCTTATCTACCCTTCGGAGCCGGTAAGACTCTGTAAAATAGGCAAAAAAAAACTGCCACATTTGTTTATTTGATATTTAGAATGATGGTGCTAATAACGTTATCTTTTTTTTTTCTCGTGTTCCTCGCTAGGTCGTCATCGTTGCATTGGTGAGACTTTTGCCTACGTCCAATTAAAGTCTATCATCGCTACTTTTGTGCGCATGTTTGATGTCGAGCTCACCGAAAAGGGACTTCCAAAAGTGGACTATACCAAACTCTTTACTGGCCCTGTGGCGCCTGCGGAGGTTATTTACACTCGACGAAACGAGAATGACTAGTCCCCGGATTAAGTGTTTAGTATATATCGTAGCGCAAACAATTTTATTTTGTTCAAGATAGTACTTTTAGATATCCAGTCTGTCTTTTTTGTATAGTGATACCTTCGGGTGGGATTTTTATGTTGAAAAATTACTCGGACCGAAATAGAAATCCAGAATTATATTAATTTAAATAGTTTCTGGAGTTTTTAGAGTTACTGACAGAATTGAATATTGTCTGCTTATGGGAAGAGTCTTTCCACACCTAAAAAATATTTTAAATAAATAAATGAATATTGTACCCCATCTTTCATACAAAGCTTCACCATTCTTCAATACACCGACGACCGGGACAAACGGCCCTATTTTGTTTCCTCACAGGCAATAAATTCATTAGTAGAATTTGCTCCGTCCGATGATATTCTAATTACTTTCATGTCTCACCTTCCCCCCGGTACACCCTTGGGCACGCCTTGTAGTGATTCGTGTGAAAAAAACACAAGACATAGCCACGGGGATTACTCTAAAACTATTTCAATGGGAGGATTTGCCTCCTTACTAAAGAGATATTATATAGGAATTGTTATTTTACTTATTTTACTTATTTTACTTTTACTTTTTCATTTTGTACGTGTCTTCTTAAATTCCTCTTTGCTCAGTACGTGTTTAGAGCAATATTTATTATCCATACTTCTAAGACTTACTCTTTGCTTTGCATTTTCCTCCCATCTTAGAGCCAAGTTGTTAAATTCGTGGGCCTATATAAATTTGTATTTTTTACGATTATGAATTTATTGGATTGAATTAGGATGGACTCTGCGATTTTGTTGTTGTTGTACCGCGCGATATATTTACTAGTTTTTATCCAGCTCTATTTGCCAGGCTCTGATGGTGCGATTTCGTGTCCTATATTTCCCCCGCACTGGACTGCCAGGCGTTGATATATAAATCTATGCATTTGCAGATCTTAAGGAAATGTGCTAGACCTTTATTCATTTAATACCCGTTTCATTCCACTTCCAGGCCGACAGCAATTCCATATACTATATAATACAGCATGTCCCACGAGTATTGTTTGCAGAAACACCGGGAAATCCTGCTGGGAAAAGCATCAAAGTTGGCGGTCTCGACTGTTATTATGCTAAATCTATCTCCCCGTCCGACAAAGGAACCCTAATCTTCACAGATGTCTTCGGCCTGTCGGTATCCAATGTGAAGTTGGTTGCCGACCGATTTGCACTCCAAGGGTACCCGACATTTGTACCGGGTAAGCTGAAGTTTCTATATTTCCTAAACTCTTAGAAGAGTTGTCAAGCGCCGAGGATCTATGCTTATTCTTAAACGACACGTTTGAAACCATTTCTCAACTGATTTCTTCCGGGGAGATTTGCCCGACACGAGTAATTACTGGCCCTGGGCGGAGCGCAACCCCATCAGCCGAGTCTTGGAGGAAGCTGAACGCATTATCGAGGAAATCCGCTCGAAATATGGCGTCAAGAGACTAGCAGGTCATGGGTATTGCTATGGAGGCAAATCCACCCTTATCCTCAATATTGCAGGGAAGCTGGACGCGATAGCAGTGGCCCATCCCTCCCTCCTTACCGAGAACAATCTTAAGGCCGTGCCTGGGCCGGTGCTTTATTTATGCGCGGAGGTGGATGAAATGTTTACCGAGGATTTACGAGCTTTTGCTGAAGAAGAGATGAAGACGAGGAAAGTTCCATCGCGGTTTGTCCTCTATCCTGGCACCGTCCACGGGTTTACGTTGCGGTACGACTCCGACGATCAGGAAGCGGTGAAACAAGCGCTCGATGCCCAAGAACAGGCAATCAAATTCTTTAACGAATATCTTTGAATGCTTTAGGATCCACGGTTTCTTCATGTTTGTTTATTTGTAAGTTTATTTTTTAGTTTATTGATTTATAGAATTAATACTGGAAACAATTAAACCATCCACCACTCCATGATTTGTGCCGTGGGATTATATTAGCAGGGACAAGAGGACAAGAATTCTCTAGTATAATATCTAATTGAACATCTCTACCACGTGGATGTATTGGTGAGTATATTTAAATTACTATACTGGTTGTTGGTATCCCTAATCGCTTAAGCATTGGAAAACAAAACTCGCCATCTGAATCAATAATACAAGCCAGCAATGAAAAATTTCTGTTCATGACAGCTCATCTTCTTTTCCATCTATTTATTTCTAGAGCACTGGCATGCCGGGATAACCGCCAACCTCGCCAAATCCATTTTTCTCTTACTTAGACCGATTTTGCAGCAGTATCTTCCCACGCTACTGTTAGACCTCCTAATGTTTCGATTTCTTTTTAGGATAAAATCTTTCAAATTTGGTGTTTATGCTTATTTTTATTGCATATTTATTTGTTTTTTATCCGCCGATAAAATTACATATTTGAAATAGACACTATCTTACTAATCGATAAAGTCATTCAATACGCGCCAATAGGTCTCCTTTAGCGCGTAGCCTGTCATCTCACACACTCACGCGTCTTACAATAGGCCCATGGTTCAACCGCACGACCAAAACCCATGCTAAAAGCCTTTGTTGCTTGGATGCCATATGTTGCGCGATGGTGCCGTAATCGGGAAAAATTTTCTGCACTGGGTTACAAAACTTGATTTGTTATCTGTGCATTTCTAGCTTTTCTGGCAGAGAACTTGGCACTTGTTCACATTCACACCCTCTCCCCTTTTCTGATATCATCGCCATCCTCATTGTGAGCCTACTGCTTATCACAACATGTCCCACGAACATTGTGTGCAAAAACGCGTTCTCCCGGGAAATCCTACCGGAAAAGAGATCAAAATCGGCGGCCTCGACTGCTATTACGCTGAGTCAGCCTCTACAACCGACAAGGGCATCTTTATCTTCACGGATGTCTTTGGATTGACGGTACCGAACGTGAAATTGGCTGCGGACCGATTTGCCCTCCAGGGTTATCATGTGTTCGTACCTGGTAAGTGCAGCTTATTCTCGAATCTCATGGAGTGGCCATCGGGATGACATTGGCCTTTGAACACTTGATAACATGCGTGACGCCATTTTGACGACAGATTTCTTCCGAGGAGATTTGCCCGACCTTAACAATTTTGGGCCCTGGATGGAGCGCAATTCTTTTAGCCGTATCTTGGAGGAAGCTGAGCCCATTATCGAGGAAATCCGCTCGAAATACGGAGTCAAGAAGCTTGCGGGCAAAGGCTACTGCTACGGAGCCAAACCCGCTTTCCTTCTTAGCATTGCGGGAAAACTGGACGCCCTTGCTGTGGCGCATCCCACTCTACTCAATAAGGACGATCTCAAGGCGGTGCCAGGGCCGGTGCTCTATATTTGTGCGGAAGTGGACCAACAGTTTACTGACGAATTGAGGGCGTTTGCCGAGGAAGAGATGAAGAGAAGGCAGGTTCCTTCGAAATTTGTGTTCTATCCTGGCACCGTTCACGGGTTTACTATGCGATATGATCCGGATGACCAGGAGGCAGTGAAAAAGGCACACGATGCCCGGGAACAGACGATCCAATTCTTCGAGGAACACCTCTAAATTGCTTTGGGATCCGCCAGCTTGTTCATATTTATTTGTTTGATGAATTGATTAATTAAATAACGAGCCGATTGAAGGCAATGCCGTCGAAAGATTTGTTCTAGGTTAGAGGGGTCAAGGCAATTAGAGTGCCCTGGCATTGTTTCTGAATGAACATCTCCTTGTTGGATATATTAAAGAAGCTATTTACAGAACAGGCCAGATTTTGACACTCATGACGCATGAGCCTCTGGCGACAAAACCAGGCTCAACCCAATCATACCAAACCACGGCAAGGCAAACTGACCATGAAAGCATATACATCACGACAGCTCGCCTTCCTCCTCCAAGTCTTCTTCCAACGCGCTAATGCGCGGCGGTAAGTCGCCAGATTCTTCGAGGGTATGCCGCTTTGCAAGCCGCGGGAGCAGAATGTCACACACTCGCTCTTCGTGGAGGAGCTGATCCACAAACTCATCCATATATGTCAGTACATATCCGACTAGAAGCCAGGAGAGCGATGGATTAGTATTCCAATGTCAAGGGGATCGAGGTTGCAAGATCACTTACAAACTTCTCGCTTCCGTAGCTTCCTATAGTCGTTTAACAAGGGTTCTAGGTATTGGTAGATTTCAAGCGAGGATCCGGTTAATCGCATGTAAAATGCCCCTAACGCACGCAAATATTTAAAGTCTTCTTGTCGAATATACTCGATCACAATCTCTTTTTCCGGCTGGAGCTGGAGGAGTTTGAGTGTGAGACAAAGGAAATCGGTCGGGCGCTGATTAGCATAAGTCCCTCCAATAGCATCTAATTGGATGGCACGATCAATGATGGTGGCAGCTAATATTGAGAGATAACACGTTGGTTAGCTTCCATGGCAGAACAGAATAAAAGGAGGTAGTGAAATTCACTTGTTAAGGCAAAGCAAGATTCTTTCCAGTACAGGGATTCATATATTCGTGTACGTATGATCTTCTCTACAAGAAATTGCGGGTTCATTCCATGGATGGAATGCGCATCACCAGTGGTTCGATTCGCCATAGTGTCTATTTAATCTGCTTGATCTACTTTCTCGTTGAATGGAGGTTACTTGACTGTATATGAAAGGAATCGTTTGACTGCGTGACGTAGGCGTATGACTTGAAATTTTTTGAAATAAAGAGCTATTTCTTTTCTTAGGTGGTGTCTTCCGAAGTCTAAAAAAACACATCAAAAAATCGCCGATTGGAAAAGAGAGCAGAGAAGATAATCGCATTGCCTTTTCATTTACGGTTCATTTTTTCTCACTATTCTTTTTATTTATTTCACGTTCACCCATTTACTTAGTCTCATTTCTCTTGCTCTTCTGCTCCTTCCTTCGCCTTTATTTTCTATTGCGTTGATTGATCTGCAAAATTGAAGAGGTATCAATCAATTCATTACATGTTCAATCACAATCCATCTTCTACGCTATAATATCCTTCTTCCTTGGCTATCGTAATTGTATTTTTTTATAAACACGGGTATTTCATTCTCTTTCGTAGCAGATTTCCTCTCATTTTCCAATTCTGTTTGTTTGTGATTGATGCCCTTTCCCTCAACCCTTTCCCCACCAAATAATAAGCAGAGACTATGCCCACACACGAATTGCCGATAGATGGACCCTATAGCAACCGTTTTCGCCACTTTCAGTCCTCCTCGCTTTCCACGGCCACGAAGCAAACATCGTCATTTGCGGGTGGCAAATCCCCATCCACCCCCACAAGCCCCGATTTCGCCACCGGTATCAAACGGACTTCCTCAATGCATCGCCAGCTCCCCCAACGCTCTAGCACAGACTACCACCGCCAACGCAGCATATCCATGATTGCCTCGTCCTCAACAGGTAATCTTCATGAGACGGTCTCGACTCCTCCGCCCCCTCCACAACCAAGAGAAAACGGCAGATTGAGCGCGGGCAGTTATCGAGGAATTTCTACCTCATCCGCTTCCTTGCGCTCATATGCATCGCCATTGTTGGAGCGCCGAGACAGCATGCCACCAAGCTACATGGAGAGAACCAATCAAGAGGCAACGCCTCCGCCCTCCCGATTGTCCACAGCAAGTTTGAGCATGGAGCCGCAGCACGAGCGGGGAGGGCGGCTCTTTATTAACACCGACTTGGCAAGGAAACGGCATAGTTTGCGTACAGATGGCTTATTTGCTGAACGGCGATTTGAATCCGAAGATGTTCGGAGCGAGGTACGTCTATCTAGTCTCTGGATTCGCTTGAATTGTTTTCTAATCTATGCTCTATTAGCGAATGACTCGCACGCCTACCTCCATGTCTTCTCGACCACCCTCGAGTCGCGACCACTATGCTCCCGTCACAAGTCCTCTACGTCATCGCACCTCGTCCATCCCCGCCACCCTAAATCTCTCGCTCACCCCCCTGCTACGCTCTTCAGCCACCACACCAACTCCATCCAATCCTTCTCCCGATCGAGGGGGAATAGGGGGGAGCGGGGAGAAATCCCACTCGCCTGTTTCCGTGACCTCAGCCAGCTCCTCTATGTATCAATTTTCTCCTCGGGTCGCGACAAAGATGCAGGAGTATGCTGAGCGCGAGTCGCAGCGGAGTGTGGAGCTTCAGTCTCTGTTGCAGGAAACGCGCGACTACTACACAAATTGCGTCAAGGGGTTGCAGCAACAGGTACGGGACCAAGCCAACCTCACCGCTGCTAAAGAAAAAGACGTGCAACAGCTCCGTGATGAAATTCGAACGCTGAGGAGGCGATTGAAGGAGGAGACGCGGGGGGGAGAGCGTCTAGGGAAGGAGCGTGAAGAGTTGAGCGGAAGAGTGGAGGAGATGCGGCTCCGAGTGGAGTTGTTAGCTCGGGAGAAAGAGGCTCTGGAGGCTCGAGTACAGGAGTTGGAGGCAGAATTGGTAGGGTTGCGATCCGAAGAGGTTGGCCGGAGTGGGCGCGATGCTGAAGTCCGCCAGCGCACCGAGGTATTCGCACGCGAGAATGAGAAACTGCGCAGGGAGCTTGAGGACGCCGAAGAAGAAATTCAGGATTTACAGGCGACCGTTGACGCGGAAATCAACCGCCGTGTTCGTGCGGAGCAGGAGCGTGAAGAGACTCGACGAGCCCTACACCATGCGGAGCAAGAGAACGCTAGACTGGAGGGGATTGTTGAGGGGATTGAGCGTGATCTTGGCAAATTGCCCCAGCAGGCTTTGCCGCTGCTGGAAAAGATCTCGGGGGCGGGGCGACAGGTTCCCGGTGACGAGATGGCGGACTCTGGGCTGGGCACATCCCCCCCTCCCCCCTCCAACTCCACCAGTCCCATGCCTTCTGCGGCCCTCCATCGATCCATACAACACCACCAGCATCACACCGATCCAAATATGCACCTTTCGCACGATGAGCTCGTGGAACGAAATCGCCGACTGGAGGTCGAACTGAACGCAACCAACGACGCACTTGCAAACAAGGTTGAGGAGCAGCAGGCCCTGCGACGAGAGGTGCAGGAGCTGCGCCAGAGGCTGGTGGAGCTGGAGGAGGCAGCGGCGGTGACGGAGGCGATGAGTGGCTCCA
This sequence comes from Calcarisporiella thermophila, assembly GCF_041956535.1. Lineage (NCBI taxonomy): Eukaryota > Fungi > Calcarisporiellomycota > Calcarisporiellomycetes > Calcarisporiellales > Calcarisporiellaceae > Calcarisporiella > Calcarisporiella thermophila. Next base: position 719,304 of record NW_027192202.1, read on the forward strand.
AATCCGGGACCGAGAAGGGCGAGCGCAGCGGCGGCGAGCCGCAAAAGCAGCCACCCATGGACATAGAACGCATATGGGTTGAGAAATACATGGAGCTGCAGCGGGAACATCTTCACATGGTCAATTTGTTGCGAGATGCCTACGATGCTCGCGATCGAGCACGAACCGAAGCCATGGTGTGGCGCGACCGCTTCGAGGCTCTGGCTGGCAAGCAGAGGGGACAGCAGCCACAATCACAAGGTTACTCCACGCCGCAGGATGTGAGGCAGAGATTGGCATCAGGGTCCTCCGGGCGCTCTTCTTCGATGAACTCATGTTTGTCCGAAGAGGACGAGGGAGATAAGGATGGGTTCATGGATGCTGAGGACCGGTTTTCTCCCGATTATAATCGCCTGCATGGGCAAGAGACCATGCGGGAGGAGAGAGGTGTGGATGAGGAGGATGAAGATGAGGGCGAAGAGAAGTTTGGAAGTCCAGTTGGGGAGTGGGACTCGGAGGATGAGGTGGACGTCCGCACAACCTATGCACATCGAGTCAAGGGGAAGAAAGTATCTCTAGGTCGGGAGCGCCCCCTTGAGCTAAAGGACTTGTGATTTGGAACTACATATTCATGACGGAGGAGAGATGGGAAGGAGAGGGGCGCTGGTCGCTGGATTTATTATTGTTATTATTCATTAACGCATTAGTATACTCTATTTTCTCTTTTTTCTTTTTCTTTTTACCATTGCATTCTCCCCCCCCCCCCCCTTTTTTTTTTCCCTTGCTTCTCCCACTGTTTTTCTTTGGAATGGCTAGATTTTTTTCCCCTCCCTTTGCTCCCTTTCTTCATTTTTATCTTACTTTCTGCTCCGACTTGCTTTTTAGCGTAATCTCTCTTTGCATTTATTTTATTATTATTATTTTGTTGTCATCATGAGAATTCTGTAAATATGTCTGTTCCCCTCCCTATTTTTTTCTCGTTTTTCTTTGTGATAAAGAGAATCCATTTGTTGATGAGATGAAATATATCATATAGAACACTAAAAATAATAATAGCCACGAAGTACAAATAAAGGGGAGATCCTTAAAGGGGAAAAGAGTGAGTAATGTAAATGCACAGTAATTTAAGAGAGTATAGAAGGAAAATACGATTATACAATAGAATAAAGGCGGGTAGAAAACAATTAAACATGGAATAAAACAGATAAAACACATTATTCGGGCATAGCAAAGGGACACAACCCCCGTTTCCGTCTTAGCAATCGTCCTCCCACTCCTCCTCGGTGCCCCACTCGGAGCCCTCGATCACTCGAAACTGCGAGAAGTTTTGCAAAGTTACCGAACCGGTCTTGGAGAGCACGCTTGTCCAGCTCGTTGCCGTCGAGGCCGAAGATCGGCGCCTCCCCGATGACAACGAGACGTGCCATTCACTCCCTGTTGTGTTGGAGCTCCAGCGCCGTTCATCCTTCTCTTCGCCCCCCGTCATTTCGCCCTCCTCCACTATCTCCTCGTATTCCGCATCAGGGGTGGGCGGCAACTGCATCAGCTTCTGTTTACGCGCGCTGCCAATCACACGACTAACCTCTTTACGCCTGGACTGCTGTGATGAGTGGTGACTGAGGAGCCGGTCCATAAGAGGAAGGGTGGCCATATCTCCCCATTCGCCTGCCGCCGCAACGTTTACTTCTCCTGGAGGCGATAGAAACCTTATTCCGCTCTCATAGGGGTTCTCTTCCGGTATACTGGTGGATGAGGAGAGGCTCTGACTGGGAGCAGAGAAATTCCGTCTTGCTTGCATATTCGTAAGAAAAGTTGGCTTTGGCAGGCCATTAGGAAGCAACGAGTTTCGTGTCACGCCCCCACCTACTACCGCTTTCTTCTTAGTTGTGGAGGAGAGAGGGTGAGGGACAGCGGCCACCGAATTGCGCTCTCCAAGCACTGTCTTGCCAATCTTGGGGGGAAGTCGGGAATCCCCTAGCATATGGGAGGCTAGCTTGATATCTGTGTTGGAGAGAGGGGTTGGGGTCACAATGGCCGGCGTTCTAGGGGGTGGAAAGAGGCTTTTTCCAGGCGTATGGACTCGCGTAGTGAGGGAACGCTTGATGGAGAGTCGGCGGTTGGTTTTGAGGGATTTTGGAGATTTTGGTTTAGTGGGCTATCACAGCAGATATCAGTGGGGAGTATTGGGGTGAAAACAAACAAAGACCACAAACCTTTCCTCCGAGGGGTTTCTCGGGATTCTCTTTCTTGCTTGCCACAGCACTAGGAGGTGCAGCAGTTTTGAGGGCCCTTGCTCCGACATGAGTGATCCACGGCTCGCCGAACACTAAGAAGTCCGTCCCAGTTTGGGCCTTATACTTTGCAAGGGCGTCCTCAACTTCTCTTTCGATCTTGATGAGATAAATACAGTGTTAATCAGAAAATTAATAGGGCCTGTGCAATTAGGTGACAAACCTTGGGCAATTCTTTCGCCATCCGTTTTCTGAACTTCTCCTCTCTCAGCAACCTGCCAGGATCTCTGCGCTGGCCTTTTTGGAAGAGTCGGGACTGGTCCTGAGAGGCGAGCTAATATATTCAGAGACAATCCAATTCAACGGTTCAATCAGTGAAAAACCACTTATTTTCAGGGGCTATTTACCTCGAACTCGTGGGATTCTCCAAGTAGCTTTCGGTGTTTTTCAACCCTGGTTAGCAGCGGTTTCAATTCTTCCACCATTCTGTGCAGACGTTCGATCTCACGTTCATGGGCAGCAAGGCTTTCTTCATTAAAAATCCCTTTAAATGCAGATAAACCAAATCAGTTCATTGTGTGGGACTGTAGTTAGTGGGCGAGAAGTCAGAGTTACCGCAGAAAGCGGGCATAAATCGACGGCGCTCTTCCTGCGTGTAGTAAAGAGTGTCCCACAGCTCAGCCAGCTCTTCACGTGCGCTCTCGATGAACATGGCGACATTCTCTTTTTTCAGTCGAGTCATTGTCTTCAGCTCTTGGTTGTACTATTTTAAGAAGATTGCTATGTAAAAAGGATGGAAGTGGCAGACTTTTAATTTGTTTTTACCGCTTCAATCACACCAGTTGATAAGCCCTGCTGTTCTTCTACGAACGCGTTCTGATGTTCGGGATCAATTTGAAGCTTCTTCCATAACAGCTGGAGCTGGTCATACAAGTTCTTAATGACCGTTTGTCGCTCCTGCTTTTCTTCATTTAGCGTCTCACGTTTCAATTCAAGTCGCTTCAGGTTCTCCTCAGTGGGCGAAATTTCTCCACGCAGTACCGCTTGGTCAAATTCCGAACTCTGTGCGACAATGCCCAGCTCGGTCCAAAGGTTGAGGATATCGGAAATAAGGGTCTCGACGCGATGTCTTCTCCTCAGCTATATGCAAGATGGGTTGAAGGAGAGTTAACATAACAGTGAATGCACGAAGAAATGTTCAATAGCAATTGACTACCATCTCCGAGTTGCATCGGTCAACTTCGTGCTCCAGTTTCGTTATATATTCCAGCGTGGTGGGGAAAGAATCTCCAGGCGGAGATATTTTGATAAACGACCCAAGGTATGGCCGGAAAGTATCTATGCGTTCGTGTAGAGCTAGTAGAAGTAAAGATAACTAAGTAATTAGATACGAATACTGTAACATCCCACAAAGTCAATACTCACATTTCACCATTCGCAATCGCTCTTCATAGACTAGCTTTAGTGCGTCACGTTCACAGTCTAGAGTCTGTAATTTCGCAAGAAGGCCAGCCTAAAGAGAGAAATCCAAGTGAATTTAATTTAGCACACTTATGGCCAAAATGGCAAACAAAAAATTGCTTGCCTCCTCATTAAGAACGTGATTATCCTCCACTTCACCAACCGCCGTTTTAAGTCTTGATATCTCTGCTACTGCTTCAGCAATTGCTCCTTCTACACGCCTTATCTCGTGCTCCGCGTTATCAGCCTCCTCATTAAATAACTCTGTTATACGCACGAACACAGCATCGAGTTTCTTATTGACCTCTATGGAGGTGTGACCAAGTTTTGTATAGAGAGTATGGAGGCGGATGAAATAAGAAGATATATCAGGTATAGAGAGCTCTACCATTGATTCCTTTGGCAATAAAAAAAATTAAAGAATCGATTGAGAAAAAGTTATGAAAGCAATCGAGAATCAATCAATTGAAAGAAAATTGTTTGTAAAAAGAAAGCAAAGCACCGATATCGAAAAACCGTATATCAAATCTATATCCAGAGTTGAATGTGGAAAGGAAAGTGCGTTATCAATTCTGTAGGATAAAATTGGCACGCAAGAGTAGTGATGGAAATGGGGTATCGTCTGGCTATTTTAAAAGCGCGTTAATTTCCGCAAGAATGTACAACGCGTCCTAACGCGGGATCTCGAATTTGATCGCGTAAATCATGTTATCGCTGACTCTCAATATGAAACCTCTGTGGCTTCTTTGAATGTATTAATTCGCGGACGCCAATTATCCAAGTCGTGATTTGTTCAAACAACTTGGCTATAGTTAGAGGATGCTTAGTTTATAATGGAAATCCATACAATCCCATCTGCAGCATCAAAAACAAAAATTAATAGTCAATTCTATTTCATTTTAATTAAAACTCGATGGATCCATAGCAACATGACTATATTAGGATTCAGAAATATAAAAATTCACAGAAATAAAAAGTAAAAATATCGGTCGAAATAAGCATGAAAGGAAGGAAGAGCACAACAAAATTTCCAAAAAAAGAAGGAATAAATAACAAATACTTCATGGACCATTTCCTAGGATGATGAGGGGTCGAACACTGCCTCTAAACTCTTTGGAATATGGCCATGATGATCTAAATTTCCGGCATCGTTGCCAGCCGAGGATTCCCCATTCCCGTTTACCCCCAGCATGTTCTTCAGCTTTTCGGCAAGCTCGTGCCCAAGCAGTTGGTTGAATCGCCCCCGGGAGTGAGCCAGGAGCCGAGCAGGAGTGTCGAATTCCGCCACCTTACCATCATCCATTACCAGTATCTTGTCCTTTTAACAAAAAGAAAAGGGGGTCAATATACTATTTATTGATAATAGGGTAGAATTCAGAATGATTACCGCTTCTATAATCGTGTTCTGCAGTGAGGTGAACATTAAAAAATAAGAGATCAATTAATTTTACTCTAATCGGACTTTATAGTCTCTATAAGTTCTTACCAAACGTCTAGCTATCATCAGCACTGTATGATCTTTGAAATTCTTTCGTATTGTTTCGCGAATAATCGCATCGGTATGCAAATCTACCGCGCTTGTTGCCTCTATTTACGAAACAATTAGTTCAAGAGAAATTGTTATACAGCCGTAAATAGGTCTATGCACACTAACCGTCAAACACAACAATTCGACTCTTCACCAAAATTGCCCTCGCGATACAGAAGAGCTGTCGTTGACCTAGCGAAAAAGTGCGCCCATTATCTACAACAGGGGTGTCTATTTTCTGCGGCATGGATCGAATTTTCTCGTCCAGGTGAACAGACTTCAGAGCAGACCAGATGGTTTGGTCGTCACATTGGTGGAATGGATCCAGGTTACTACGGATAGTGCCAGAAAAGAGCACCGGTTCTAAGTGGAAAGAGTCAGTAGCTGCAAACATTTGAGCATTAAGATGAAATTCACCTTGAGGGATGACAGCAATCACATTCCGCAGATTACGAAGACCGGCATTGCGGATATCCACGTCATCTATTAAAATCTGGCCTTCACTTGCCTCCACAATGCGGAGCAAGCTAATCAACAGGGTCGTCTTTCCAGAACCTGCTTTTCCTACGATTACCACCTTTTCTTTTGGCTGAATATGAAAAGAGACCTTTTTAAGAACGGCATGGCCATATCGTTGGTATCGCAGCGTGACTTCTTTGTACTCGATCTTGATAATAGTTACGTGGGTCAGATCCAAACCGAATATTTTCGGGGAATTCAAATGTTAGATCCTGATACTCACTTCGCCTTTTTGTGGCCAGTCTTCTGGAATGCCGCTATCCTCGATCACATGCGGCTGTTCAATCGGGATGTTCTTCCCATAGTAACTCAGTTGCTCCACGCTCTCCATTGCCAATTGGGCATCTTGGAGATGTCGAAGTACACGTTGTCCAAAAAGAAGTATCTGCAGGGCATTGGTAAGCGCAAGACCAGCAGTAGCAGCATCCACCTGCCACCACCCAAATTGCCTTTGGAACACAACTAGAAATAGCGCTGAAATGTAGACAAATAGAGAAGCGAGGAAGTCCAAATAGAGGTACAGCCAAGCTTTGACTAATCAAAAGATAAAATTGGTGTTAGAGTGGCAGTGCCAGCTAATCAACGTTCACATTTTACCTTGCATCAATCCGAACAGCGCTCTGTGATTTGTGTCTATCCGATCTAAATTTCGCGCATCGAACGAGGATTCTGCGTGATAGACTCGGATGGTATGAAGTCCCTCAAGCGTAACGGAAAGCAACGAAAAGATGGGACCTTTGCTGTCCGCTATATTAGTGGCCAAAAATCGGTTAGTACTCCATCCAATTATGGAGAAAGTGTCCTAGAAAACTCCTTCATTACCATCAAGCTCCTTGAGTCTGCTCTCGGTGTCAACGGAAAATATCATGAGCAGCCACATCAGCCCTATCAGGACTATTACGGGTCCAAATGCAAATGGCACCACAACACACACAAGAATTACTGCTCCAACAACAATGGGTAACACATGTAGGGTTTGCAGTGCAGCGTCCGTCAGCACATCATCCACCGTGTTTTGATGGCGGGCAAACACACTTAGAATCCTGGCCAGTGGGGTTATATCGAAATAGGACATGGGCGCACGCAGGATACGCTTGAAGATGCGATCATGTAATGCAGCGCTCTTGCGTACCATAACCGCCGTGTACAAAGAATACCGTACAAAAGCGCCCAATAAAATGGCCGCCACCATACCGCCGTATACACCCAAGAAGTACTGCACCGTAATTGGCCCGGCCACTGAGAACTTTAGCCACCAATCACTAACTATTCGCACTGCCTGCACGACGAAAAAGAGAACGATCACGGAAAGCGAGAAAGTTGCGCCAGGGTTTTTACAGATAAACCACCACACCACGGGCCACCCTGTGCGTATTCTCTTCTGTCTCTTTAGAACTACTAAGCCAGTTTCTGGATCGATCGCCGCTGAGAGCACACCCTCTTGTCCACTTAGTGAGTGAATTGTCAACTGGTTTCGCTCAATGGTGCGCTGTGCCGCGCTCATCTCATTAGCACCAGGCGATTGGGGTAGCTGGCTGGGTTCCACGATAATGGAGCCTCGCTCCATCATTTGCGTCAGGGCGATCTCAGGGGGCGGCTGAGTACTTGCCAGAGCATTCAATTGATCATCGCCATGAGCTTCGTGCGAAACGGGCTGAGACATATCCTTTACGTCCGCATTTTGCACAATTGAATTGGGAATCATAGGCTGACTTGAGAGTGTAGGAGACCGATGCGCCAAGGATTCAGGAGCAGAAGAGAGTGTTTCTTCATCTTCTGCCTGGGGTTTCAGGAAGTCGCCTCCACTATCTTCAATCTGATCGTCTAAATCTTCGATCTCTGCAGAGTCTCCAGCAAGAGCGGCGAAGTTTACATCTTTGGCACAAAGCTCGTCATAAGTGCCTTCGTCTTCAAGGCTTCCATCTTTCATATACAGTACATAATCGCAGTGGGAAAGGTATTGTAGTTGATTTGTGACAAACACAACAGCCTTGTTCTAAAAATATGACAGAAATTAGGTCTCAAAAAAAAAATATGCTATAAATACTCTCAATTACCTTCAAGTATTCTTTGATACACTTGTTGAAAATATATTTGCCAACATGAGCATCCATAGAGCTAGTTGATAACATAATAGCAAAGAGTGAGGTGCCGACTCCTAGAAAAACGTCAAATTCAACCTACCTCAATACATCGTCTAATAAAATGATATCGGCGTTGCTATATACAGCTCGAGCAAGGCTCACACGTTGTCGCTGCCCCAGAGTCAGGTTCACTCCTCGATCTCCAATTTCTGTCTCATCTCCTTGCCCAAGGCCTTCAATATCCTTTTTCAGCGCACACACCCGGATCACCTCTCGGTAACGTTCTGGGTCGAAGGGGGCACCAAAGAGAATGTTTTGTCGCAACGTGAGATTGAGAAGGTATGCATCATGTGGCACATATGCGATACGACCATAAACTCGACGAGTACCCGCTGTAATTCGGTTTTGGCCCTATATTTTTGCACGAAAAATTAATATAAGCAATATATGCATTAACAAGTCCACTCTACCCACCATAATAGCAGCCAAAACAGATGACTTCCCGGCGCCCACATCACCCACAATGGCGCACAATTCGCCCTCCCGCAAACGCATAGAAAAGAATGCAACGGACGGCTTCGATGTGCCATCCCATTGTATGTCAACATTATCCTGGAAAATGAATAAAATCAACACCTTACCACTGATTGCTATATACCAAGATAATCACTTACAAAATATACGCGAAGCTTTCCCTTCCCAGGGGGAGTATTTTCCTCAATTTCCCCAAGCGTAGTATCGTCCAAATCTGCAACGCCTTCCTGCCTCAGAAAATCGTCCAATTCACTGAATGAGGTCAATGCACCAAGAGTTGTGCGCACGGCCATAGGGAATATGATAAGCGGATATCGAAACGAGTTGAAAAGAGCCAATGCTATGAATACAGTGCTCGGTCGCATTGCGTCAAAGGATACAAGCCCCAATATACAGAATGCAGCAAGCGCGCACAGGACTGGTACCATGAATACTGTGGCAAAAGTGATGCCCTTGACGCGCAGACTCCAATTAAGCCAACGCAGTTCTTTTGCACGGACTTTGCGCACTCGATCACGAAAATATGGTTCCCAGGCAAAAAATTTGATGAGTCGCATCGCGGTTAGCAGTTCAGACATGAGATGGATACGCTGAGTCGTTGCTGTACTCATTTGCACCTGAATGTAGGTGAGTAAGCGTGCAAAAATAAACTGGAAAACTATTAGGAGGACAATGACGATGAGGGCAGGTAAGGCGGCCACGCGGATTTCCAAAAAGGCGAGTACCAATGCAACTATATGGGGGGTAAAAGTTAGTGAGCTATGGGATGTACAGAGGGCTGGTTAGATCTCTGCTTACTGATGATATCCAATAATGCGCCCCACAACAAATGAAGATTGACACAAGCTTCGGCAACTCTGTTTCAAAATAGAATTCAAGCAAAGCAAATATTAGACTTATTTGCTCCATTTTCTAGAAAATGAAAGAAGATTCACCTATTGCAATGGTCTGCTACGAGGTTGACTATTGGATTCCATAAAAATTGTTACCAATACAATTGAAATGAATCAGTGCATATTCAATAATTACCAACATCCCCGATTCCTCCCTTTAAATAGCTTAATTTCAGACTCTTGCGATAGATGAGGGTCATTAATGCTGCGCGCACTTGGATTCCAATGCGAGTGCACTCGCTTGAGAGCATATTTGAGCATATACTTGCACCTATACTTGCTAGGAACAATCCCACTGCATAGATATGACCCCCAGTTGCGTTTGGATCGTCTTCAGCACGTTCAAAATAGAGAAGCAGCTCACGCAACAGGTAGTATATACTCAAAAACTTGAACACACTCTCGAACAGCTTCCACAAGCCAACAAAAAGGTATCGAGTTCCGAAAGCTCGCCAAAGGGCTCGCAGCAGTGAAGGTTCTCTACATTATTCTTCAGGTTAATTAGATTAAATTAGGTCAATCGTGCAGTATATTACGCTTTGCCCATTTTCTCCGCTTCCCATGACTTCTCAAGAGCATCGCCACATGGACGCGCACGCTCACTCTCCTCAAGATCTAGCTCGGTAAGCTCGAGATCGTAGCGCCGTGAGTATCGCAGTATAGGAAACACCCAGAGGAAAAGCCATCGTGAGAAGATGTTGAGGCCTTTACCGCCGCGAATCATAAATTTCGGAAACTGGGCTGGCGCGGGGACATCTTGCCTCCGGCCGTACCACGACATGTTTTAAGGAACTGGAGAAATAAATAGAGGATTTTTTTTCAGAAAAGGCGAAGAAATAGAGCACTGTACTTTCACAATGGACGAATAGAAGAGGAACGGGGATTAAAGCAAATAAATATATATCTCGATGAAGAAGAGAAAATAAGATGCGAGAATGCCTTAAATACCTCTATAATTGTTGGACGAAGAGGGGAGATAATGCCTCTTTGATAGCGTGTGTAACAGAAAATTAGGATGGGAAAAGGTGGATATAAAGTGATTTATGGAATCTGTTTAAAAAAACTCACCGTTGCATTTGCTAGTTTAAGAAATCCTCCAATCTTTTCTTTACTGCTCAGGTTAGGTTAGTGGGCGATTGGTGCCATATTATGCCCCATAACTTTAATCCGCTGCAGGTTTATCTATTTTCTGTTGATCAATCTTCCCCTCACAATTTTGTTCGTGCTGTTGTAGTAATCTTGGGATGATGTACTAGCATTTCAACATTTCTTCGAAATTATCCATCACGTTAATCTGTATCTGTACAACTAGCTAAATTCTCATCCAAGATTATTTAATTCAGAATACAATGTACGCTTCCCCGCATTATACAAATAGGAGACGGCGAGCTCTTCTCGCATGCTTGCGGTAAGCATTTCTCTGGTTAATTTGGTTTTACTTGTGCAGGAAAGATAATTATCAATACTATTTGCACAAAGATGCCGTGAAAAGAAAGTACGCTGCTGTGGCCAGTTTCCCATGTGTCAGAGATGCAATCTGAGTGGAGCAAAGTGTGTCTACGATGTCGAGCCTTATATGCCACTCTCAACAGAACAGGCCCCGGCTTTTGACGCCAAACTGCACGAAACTGTTCGAAATTTACAGAAACAACTTGATAGCCTCGAAAAAGAGGTCAGAGAGCGTGTCGATTCCACAAAAACAGATAGAGCAAAGAGACAAAGGAGCGATGATAACAGCGTTGCCAGCGAAAGAGTTTGGTTGCAGCAGCGACGGCCTGTGTTAACGAAACCCATTAACTGGAGCGTTACTATGGGGGCGACCGGAGTCAGCGTAGTAACGAATGCACAGAGCTTGACCGATTTATACCGAGCTCTCCGATCGATGATGGGGGACTCTATTCGAATCATACCAACTTCTGTGGGCATACAAAAGCCATACACAAAGCGCATCAAGAGTATGGCAGACGAGGACAAATTTTCTGAAGTTGATGTGGACGAGGAAGATGCAGAGGATGACGAAGATGCATGCCAAGAGAATCGTCCTATGCTCGACTTTTGGAAGTTGACCTACGAATTGAGCGACGGACGTTCATCGCTCGACCTTGAAGATGAGGTTCCAAAGGCCTTTTGCGATTTTCTTGTGGATGTGTTCTTCTGCTGCTACTACAACCGCTGTCCCTTCGTCAACCGCCGTGATTTCTTGCGGCGATACCATGATCCACATGCTACGGACCCAATAGATCCGCTCCTTTTGAACAGTCTTTTTGCCTTTGTGTGCCGTCATGCTTGCACATATCACTCCCATGATATCTCTCCAGAAAAGGCCAACGCCCTTGCAGTGCTTTTCCGAAATCGCGCACGCACGTTACTTGAAGAAGTATATGACCGTCCCAGCCTAACAAGCACGCAAGCACTAATGGTGAATGCATATGTTGTTGCACATGCTGCAAATCCTGGTCTGGCCTTTCTCTACTATAGCCTTGCCATACAACATGCATACGAATTGGCTACACTTGGGCCGCCTGATGGTGGAACCTTCACGCCCCAGGAAAGGGAAATCTTGCGCCGGCTGCTCTGGATGGCTTATATGGCGGATGAAGAACTTGGCACTTGCATTGGCCATGTCACTATCATTGAAGAAGAGGATTTGCTCCCTCTTGGCCTCCCTGAGCCTCTCCCCGAAGAGCTTGAAGACGAGGAGGAGGACTTCGTCGAATATTTCCGTCAGGAAATTGCCCTCATCCAGATTCGTCGACGCATATGGCGCACACTGTTCTCGTCTGGTGTGGAGTTGACGCCTGAGGCTATCCAGAGGTTGGATGATGCGCTTCTAAGATGGATAGAAAACCTCCCGAGCAGATTCGGCTATGTGCGAGGCCAGCCCTATACGAGCATTTGGCCCTCCGCAGCTTCCTGCATGCTGCATGCAATGTTTTATAATGCACGCATCGCAATTTACCAGCCGTATCTTCCGCGCGTGTACCAGTCCCCTCGCAACACTCCCACAAAGCCTTCCTCAACGGCTTCAACCACCGGGCCGACCGCCATTAATTCGGAACAAACATCCCCCTCCACTTTGCCTGATTCCGCATTTGAAGCGCATGCCCTCCGCATCTGCACCGACGCTGCCAACATGCTCTCGTATCTTCTACGAGAGGAGATGCGCCGTGGAATTTGCCTGGTTAATATGGAGTCGGTCGAGGCCTCGAATCGGATCCATTTTGGAAATCTGACCTTGTATCCTGGTTCACGAAGAGCAATCGAGCGCAACTTGCGAAGTAACCTACGGTTTGCTAAAACGTGTGCGGGGTATTTTACTGGCCTGCCGCACTACAGGGCATTCGGTCGCCAAATGGAAGAACAGATGATGCGTGAAGGGATCCCAATCGAGGTCGAGGACGAGAATTTACTTGAGGAAGAGGAGGAAGCTGCAAGAATCGATGGCTCTATAGGAGTGGACACGATGCCGATGGAGGATATAACTACCAGATGTGCCGAGGCAAATATGAGTAAGATTGGCGTGACACTCCCTGCTTCAGCATCCTTACGCATGATGTCTATGGGTGATATTTACTCATCCATAGCTGGAGGTGGTGAAGGCATGGAATGGGCTGGTATGAAGAAGGAGCCAATTTTTGATACACAAAGCTGGACTTGAAAAATGAAACAACATCATATATTTTTTTACCACCACCAAATCATATTTGTGATAACATTCCCCCTAGGCTGTACTTTTTAAATGGATATATCTTCTCTGTTTGGAACTCTTTATTTTTTTCTTTACGTAAATCTGTATAATTAATAAAGGATACTACCTATTTATATTCGATTTCCAATGCTAAGGAAATATTGCAAACTTGTCGTGAATCCTGGCTAGTAAAAGAATACAGAAACCAGATACACGGGAGACTTCTACTCAGCTGTCTACAGAAAAATCCGCGACATGCTTGTAGAGCCACGACTGCATCCTCTGGACTTCTTCGCCCACCAGCTCCGTCAGATCTTCAGATAGGAAATTTGCACGGCCCTCTTCTATGAGATCCAATGTGTCTAACAACATCTCAACCTCTTCATCCGTCGGATGGCCGTGAAAGCAGCCTTTGGCTGGGCTTTTCCGCCCATCCCGCAATTTGCGAAGATTCCGCCCGAGCTCCTCACGGGTAACCTGGGTGTAGGTGATTTGCTTGTGGAGAATTGTACTAAGCTGAAGAGCAATTTGAGAAATGCTGAGTGGCTCTGGTCCCTGCAGTTGGTAGCGTGGTTTTTTCACATATTGACTGCAAGTCATTCTGCTCTCATCTTCGACCATTTTAAGCAAGATAACGCGAAGAGCCCTGGCCACATCGCGTAAATCCACAGGGGCAAACGCACGGTCATTGCCCATCGTCATACGAATACAGTTTTCAGCTCGAATTGCTGGTGCCCAAAGCCAAAGAAGCTGGAATACGAAAGGAACCCGCATAATGGTCAGCCATTGAAGCTGCTCAAATAGAACCTCAATCTCGTGGAATTGCTTTAAACGCCCCACCGGTTGATCAGCTCCAACCACACTTAGGAGAACTGCTCCAATATTTTCCCGCTGTAGCACCCGCATTACAAGTTTCGAGACATTGGTAAGGCTGCTTTCTATCTCAGGTACGTAGACAAGTATTTCTATGCCAGACAAAGCCTCGTTCAGGGTCCTTTCTTCGGAATAGTCGATTTTCCGGAGGTTGGCGCCTTTATTCTCGAGATTTTTGCAGAGCGAAATATCTCGGCAAAGGCAACGTATTTCGGCAAAGTCGTCACCGCGCATTTCAAGTAGATAAGATGCTAAAGTGTTAGCATACGGGTTATCAGTTGAGGCCAAAGCAATGCGTGGGAGGCTACAGGCTGACTCTTCACCCATGGTTTAAGCGATATTTTCAAAGGAAAATGGTTCAAATCCTGAAAAAGTGTAGGATGTGGTGCGTTTATATAGGTGACTCCTTTTGGGTTAGATGTTTCTAAAAGTTTCTAATGCTCGAATTTATTAAGAGAACACGCTTATGCATGCAGGGAGGTTTGAGGCGATGCTGGGAAAACTCTTGTTGTATAACTTCGGCATAATAGTCATCGCATCTCTAACTATTAATTTCGTCTGAATTGTGTTATTTTTTGCCCGCCTTTTCTTTCTTTTTCTTCTCCGTAAAGTAAGGTTGTGTATGTGGAACGTTGGATGCACCTATTAATCCCCTTAATGCCTCTAATTCACGTTTCCATGTCTCCATGCCTTCTTGGCCTAAAGGCGTTTCAAGTATGAGCGGAATACAGTTGGTGCGCAAGTCATTCATTATCAACCGGAACGCCTCCCACCTGGTCGAAATAATTTTAGTCATTTTTCTATTTAAAAAAATAGTAGTTGAAGAGAGGTACCCTATGTGTCCCTGACCTAGATTTGCGTGTCGATCGCGCTTTGATCCGAGCTCAGTCAGCGAGTCATTGAGGTGCATGCCACGGAGGTAACCACCAAGATATTTGTCGAACTCCTTCATTGTATCCTCATAAGTTTCTTTTGTTCTAATATCGTATCCCTGTCATAATAGGGGTTTAATGGATATGGTAAAAGAGAATAGAAAACGGAAAAATATATTACAGCCGCAAACATGTGGCAGGTATCCAGGCACACTCCTACGCGCGACTTTTCCTTGACATTGTCTATTATGGCTCGAAGCTCTTGGAAACGCGAGCCAACGACATGCCCAGCCCCAGCCTGCAAAGGAAAAAATATTGAATGGAGCATATCTTGATATTGAAATAGCTTTTATGCCCACCATATTTTCTAAAACACAAACTACTTCTTTGGTTGCTTTATGCGCCCGATTGATGTTTTCTGCGATGTATTTTATGGATTCTTCTGTACTACAAGCTCCAACCGTCGATCCGGGGCTACAATATTCTAGAAATATCAGAATGATGTGGATCTTTTTGTGATTTATCTGCATGCTCACTGAAAATTATAGAATCGTAATCCCAGCATTTCACATCGCTTCAGATCGTCCAGGAAATTATTATATGATTTTTCTCGTTTTTCTTCGTCTGGGTTCCCTAAATTGATTAAATAGCTCCCATGAGGCAATATTGAATTGTTGCAAATGGAATGTGACGAGCACGCCTCGCGGAAGAGTGCGACTTGGGAGGAGGTTAGAGGAGGGGAGCTCCATTTGCGCTGAGATTTGAGAAAGAGAGCAAATGCATTTGCCCTTTTAAGTGCAATAGCTTTCGTGGAAATCAGTACAAGCAAGGCAAATCTAGAGAATGGAAAGAGGGGGCGTATTACCCTATCTCAATGCTATTCCCTACAGCATTATGTACTCCTCCTGCAGCCGAAACATGTGCCCCGATCAATTTGGGTAGCTTGGATATAGCAGGCATGGATCCTGATGATTTTTTTCTCTTGTTTTGACGATTCAGTGATGGTGTGGATTCAAGAAATGCAATGATAATAGTGTCAAAATCCCTTTGTTCCTCGATAAGAAGCGGTGGGATTCTAAATCTAGACATGTCTATGAACAGCGTAAAAAATACAAGCAAGGGCAAGTCACGAGCTCGATCGTTTTTAATCTTTATATTTTCCTTAGTGTTCCAAAAAATTATTTCGTGTAAAAAAGACTCCAGCATTTCTAATTCTCTATCCAATGGATAAGGAAGCATCGAGTAATATATCAGATTTCTCCTAGATATTCTACTAAAATGTGATTAGTAGCTAACGAAATATATCATTAAATCTACCGCGATAATAATAGATACAGCTCCTGAAGCCGTGCCTCATCCAGCAAGCTTCATTCCTCCATCGCGTATCCGGTAAGGAATGTTTTTTTTTTCTTCCCATTTAATTTTGCGCTCATCTTTGGCATACTAGACATGAGTGGTTCCAGAACGACGAGTTTATCACTGTTAGCGTATTCATCAAGAATGCTTCTAAAGACAAAGTAGAGGTCAACATTGGCAAACAATCTGTAAGAATCGATTCAAATATATCACGCTTTATATTCACTTGGCTCACGTAAATGCATTTTTAAAGCTTTCCGTAACTATCAAGCTCCCAACTGGATCCGACTTCTCTCTTGAGCTCGATCCATTAGCACACGAGATTATCCCTTCTGAGAGCAAACATGAGGTGCTCTCAACCAAAATCGAAATTAAGCTTAAGAAGGCATTTGCTGGGATAAAGTGGGGTGCTCTTGAGGGCGAGGATAAATTGTTTCCCACGCCAACTCCTCCCAACTCCTCCTCAACCTCTACTGCTCCTTTTACCTATCCAACCTCGTCTAAGAAGGGCCCCAAGAACTGGGATAAAATCGACGTGGACGAGGAAAAACCTGAGGGAGATGCGGCGTTGCAAGCTCTCTTTCAACAGATCTACAAGGATGCTGATGAAGATACAAGGAGAGCAATGATCAAGAGCTATGTAGAGAGTGGAGGGACATGTCTTTCCACTAATTGGAATGAGGTCGGGAACAAGCGCGTGGAAGCTAAACCGCCGGAGGGCATGATCGCAAAGAAGGTACAAGGAAATTTAAAATGAATTGAATTGGTATAAAGAGTCAGGAAAGGTACTGACGGGTGTTTCTACTTTCTATAGTATGATGTGTAGCGATGAGAACTTGTTCGTGAATAAATATTTGTTTCTCATTTGACTGTAGCCTTCAACTCAGAACTTTGCTTATTTTCATGTATATATTATGGGTTCGATTTTAATGAAGTTGAAGAATTACCAAACTATATGTACAAACTTCCGGCAGCTTCAGAAGAAGCATGTCCCTTTGGATTGAAGGATGATTTTGCTCTGTTTTCAAACTTGGTTTGAATGCCTAGGCTACTCGCAGCGGCTGCAAGCTGAGTGGTGGTTTCGTCCTGCGGGGAAATCGATACGAGAGCACAAGCTGGGTGGCCACGAATTTCCGCCTATAACGATACCGTAAACTAATGAATGAACTAGCACCATAAAAATATGAAGCAGAAATTCATTACATAGGAGAGAACAGTCGCACCCAAACCGCTAAGGAAGTTTGGAGGCAACAGTTGAGGAACCTGTAGTGATTTTGTCCACCCGGAAGTTTCAAGTCGCCTTATCAAGAAATCCCCAGCCCTTTCATCCGAGATATAGCCCTGCCAAAGAGAATCCACCACAACAATACTACAGGAAAATTATTGATAAATAGAGAAACTTGTGGCCACTATCCAATAGATTCGCGATACTATACCTCTGGACTTCTACTTTTTCTAGCAGTTCTACCACCCATCGGTCCTCCTCATATCTTCTTTCTTCTCCTACAAAACCTCTCTCCTTGAAACATAGAATAAGCTCCTCTCCGTTCGATTTTAATTCCGCATAAATTTGATCTTCGTTCTTCACTTCTCCTATCATCTCTCCATCAGTAGTAGTCATTCCAGAGCAATCGACAATGAGCGTTTTGAATTTTTTCTGTGGTAGCGCGGGTATATTGACGGGACTAGAGGGAGAAATAAGATCGGGCTCGTCATCGGATTCATCCAGTGTATAGCGTGGGGCCGGAGCGTAATCGAAGTCCTATAGAGGAGAAGATGCATTACTACGATTGAATGGACTAAATTGCCATGTGAGTATAGCTCACCATTATTGTAGAAAAGTATACAAGTTTATCAAAGGGAAAGCGGAGCCGTGTGTAATTTATCCTTATCCAATGCTAAATACGCGTAATTCAACCCTAGATTCGTCATCAGATTACGTTCATTAAATTTCCAGTTGCATAAAAAAAAATACGACTAATAAAATAGGCTAAAAAAGATAATAGCTCCGGGAAGAGTTGAGAAACGACAATACACTTTCGGGGAGCGGGGGTGATGAAGACATAGGCCATAAATACTGGCTATGAGACTGCAACTCCTTTCTCACAGCCGATAACATATGCTTTCAATGTAGCTGTATTAATCGAATTTAATACTAATAATTATAGGTTTTTCAGGAATAAATAAGTATAAAATAGATCGAAAGTTTTAAGTAGCCGTTAAACTACAGACGGATATTGACGGTAGATATCGCTGCATAGATCATCATAGCTATTTCTTCTTCTTTTCATCTTGCTGCTCTTTCAATTCTCCAAAGGATCTTAAGCTTCTCCGCAGTCCCTCTGCCAGATCTATCTTGGGATCGTATCCAAGCAAGCGCCTTGCTTTTTCGATGTTCAAGTATCTTGGTCGCGTGGCGTGGCGGATATTCGCGCGTGTTAAACCGGGCGTCGCGGCCTTGCCGGTGATTTTGGCCTTTATTTCCCCGACGATCTCAATGAAGAACGCGAGAACGAGAGAGACATGGTATGGGATGACTATGGGGGTAAAGTGAATGCCCATGAGGGCCCAGACCATATGGGCGAAATCCCAAAAGTAGATAGGGGTGCCATTTGTGATGTTGAATATCTATGGATGCAGTAATCTATCTTGTTAAACTACTCTTTGATAAATTAATGCTGTTTGAAGGTGTTACCTGGCCATTGACCTCCTCCACTGCAATCAGCTTCTCGGCAGCAAGCAAATGGGCCTCGGCCAAATTCTCCACATAGGTAAAATCGGACAGGGCGGTGTTGTTTCCAATTTGGAAGCGATGCTGGTTATTTTTGGCGACTTGAATCATTCTAGGAATCGCCAAACGATCATGAGGACCGAAGATTCCTGTAGGTCTAATGACGGCGGAATATAGAACAGGTGGATCATTGGCAGCAACTACAAGCCTTTCCGCCTCGGCCTAACATATGAATGGATATCGTGTGAAATGATTTCATCAATAAAATCTTCCTATGAGTAATCTATACCTTGGAAGCGCTATAGTCATCAATGTGCACGTCGGGGTATGGAGTTGTCTCATCACCATTGACCATCTTTGGCTCTCCCGCCTGGAAGATAACACTTCCAGAACTCGTGTATACCAATTTCTTCACACCCGCCTCCCTGCATGCTTTTATCACGTTTTGTGTTCCAAGAATGTTAACTTGGTAGAGTATCTCCTTCCCAGCGGTAAATAGAGGTGATGCTGTGTGGATGACGACAGAGATGTCCTTGCACGAAGAGACAACGTCTTCATACTTGCGAAGGTCACCCACGATGTATTCCACATTGGGAGTGTCGCCCGCGTTCAGGTCGAAGACGACAATTCGATCGACAAGGGAAGGGGACTCGGATCGTTTGATAACAAGCTGGTCAACGATATGCCGGCCGAGGAAACCATTGCCACCAACAACAAGGTAGCTTTCTGCCATGTTTTTTTACGAGATGATTAAAGACTATATTTAAAGTGGATTTACGCAAGGACGAGTTCTCTAAGTCCTGGATGGCGGGTTCGGATCGATGTTTTGTGGCGCAGAAATCGGGTTCAAGTAGAGAAGCAACCTGAAAAACGATATTGACTTAAAATCGAGAGTCTGACATGACAGAGGAGAGCGAGAGGCCCACAAGAGCAGAAATTACAGAGGGCAAAGTATCTACTGTGACAACACAAAAGACCTCTATTTATTGTGGTACTTTTTTTCTGACTATGTGATCTCCTAATTAGATGAAACGGCACTTTATGACCGTCAAATTCGACTATGGGGGCTAGATGCACAGCAGCGGTAAATGCTTAAGATTCAGCTACCCATCTGTCTAATTTGCACTCATATTTTACCTCCCATGGTTGGAAAGTATGCGAAATGCCAGTATATTGGTTGCAGGCTGTGGAGGTCTCTCCGCCGAAACATGCAAAAATCTGGTCCTCGCTGGAATCGGAGCCCTTACATTGCTGGATGATGCAAAGGTGGCGGAAGAAGATTTGGGTGCAAATTTCTTTTTGGAGCTGAAAGATATTGGAAGTCCGGTACATGAAGAGCTGTGTACTTCTCTGTTTGGTTGAGACACTAATATTATGACGTTGAACAGAGAGCTCTAGCTGTTTCGAAGCGCGTGCAAACCCTTAATCCACGCGTAGCCATTAACGTTGATGAGGGGAATATTGCTGATAAATCTGAAGAATATTTTAAGAAGTTTGATCTTGTATGCGTGTGTGATGGCGATTTGGAGACACTGGTAAACTATTTCTTACCCAAGTTACCAAAGTCAAAACACAGGATGAATCTGATATGCTCCTTGGTGCTCTCGCTTCAAAGTTTCGCGTTAACGATATCTGTCGTAAGATGGATAAAAAATTCTATGCTGCAGCTTGCTTTGGGTTCTACGGCTACATTTTTGCGGATTTGAACCATCATGTGTTCATCGAGTGAGTAGAGGTTGCTAAGGAATTTCCCATTGCCTACTTATGTCCCCCTGTTTTCAGCGAATGGAAGGAGACAAAATCAGAGGAGACGGTCATCCAACGCGTCAAAAAAGTGCAAGATTACGTTAGCCTGCGCGACGCGCTTGCGAAAACTTGGCACGGAATGAGTGCGCGCGTTCTCCGAAGACGGTCGAGTCCGATATTCTTTGGCGTGCACAGTGAGTTGATGTTAAAAGATGGGCCTGCAATAGCTAGCTAATACGCTGTTGAATAGTTCTTTGGATATTCCAGCAAGAAAATGGATGCTTGCCAACCTTGGATGACCCAGAACACATTTCGAAATTAAAGGCTCTAAGGGATGAACTTTTGACTTCCAAGGGAGTAGATCCTAATTTCGTAGACGATGCGCTACTAGAGTAATTCCGAATCATCCTTGACCCAGCAAGCTTGCCTGAAATGGACTAATATGCTCTCCTATTATTAGACAAATCGCTCGAAGTGCGAGAGCAGAGATATCACCTGCATGTGCTGTGGTAGGAGGTATGCTTGCTCAGGATATATTGTATGTACTCTCAGCGAAAGGGCAGCCAATATGGAATTGGTTTGCTTTTGGGGGAATGGAGGGAGTAGGTATTGTGCTAAGACTTGAAAGTGGAGGAGAAAGTAATTAGTTAACATGGGTTGCTCATAGATGTGAATAAATTTTAATAAGAAAAAGAGTAAGCAAACATTGTCTGCAAATTATTTATTGTGGAACGGGAGGGGGAGGGTCTTGGAAAAATATATGAGGAGACAAAAAATATAATGTAGAAAACTCGAGAAGCGAGGAAGAGGAAGCGGTGATAAATTTATGCAAGCTCAGTTCATTTGTATACTGCAAGTGTATAATTTCCCTGGCTTCTGATCAACACCCGCATACCTTCAGCCTCAACTGATATAGTTGGGGAGCTCTTGCTGTCATTAGCGCCTCCAGCTACCGAACGGGAGTGCAATTCTTTTGCATAGGAGGCGATAGCGGAAATGAATGGTGCAGCAGAGGGGTTAGCCGATCCGCGTGCTGAATTAGGCAAACATTAGTATAAGAGTCCGAGAGTATATGATAGGGTAGAAAGGCGTCATTACTGCTGATGCAGAGTCCTTGCTCGTCAGAAACTAGCACACCTTGTACGTCATCCTTGCTTGCTCTTGGGAAGAAGGTCAGAAGAGAGATTGCATTGATTAGCCAGGAGGATATGCTAGACTTACATCCGATCAAGTACGGTATCCAGTGCGTCTTCCATAGTGATTTTAATCTTGAAGTGCTAGATTGAAAGATATATATGTGTAGAAGCCCTTTTTCGTGATTGTGAAATCAGAAAAAAATACGGGAATCCCGCATTAGGAATATCTGAATCGTATTTTTATACCAAAGAAAGAGTGCAGCAAAGTCCGAGCAAATCCTTTGGTTCAAGGTTGATACCAGCCTCGGGTTAGCCTACACATGGTATCTGTCCAATATTCAAGGGCCTCAGACCAACTCCATTCCTCTCACCTTGAGCGAAACTGTGCAAGTAGACCATAGCTAAGGATCATAATATCTGAAGAGGAATGCTCTATCGCTATCCATGACTTTATAATCGCTTCTGTCTGAGTGTAGTTTGATACTGCTGCAGCCAAAAACGTGATATTAAGCAACGAAGTGTGCTTCTAAGCGACACATAGAGGCTACACTTTCACTTGCACTGAACACCTTCTAGCCTAGGAGAACACAGTGAACTCATGTTTGAGCAAGTCTCAAGACGTTTAATAGTCACATAATAATTCCATATTGGTGTCAATTGAAGTATCGGATATCCATCATCTATAAATCGAAAATTATGTGGAGATAATTATACTAGTGCAATAAAATGAATGACCCCAAACTTAAATTAGATATTCCAAGCCGTTTCCTACCCCCATCCTACCCCTCTCCGCAATCCCTTAAAAAAGGTTGTATTTACACGGAAAGCATCAAGCCCACCTCCACCAAGTTCTCAAATGGAATTCCAAGCAGGTCTTCGAGAGCCTGTCCACTGGCGCCACCTTGGTCAAAAGCACCAAACACCCTTTCAAGCATGAGTCGCCGCAGCGTACTTGAACCGGTGCGGGCACAGAGTGTGATTCGGCCCAACACAAATGTAACGCCGAGATTGGCTGCTCGGTGGATCGTGCTCACCTCTCTTTCTATCCCCTCAGACAACGCTTTCTCGGTCTTTTTATGAGACTCCTCCCTGGAACTCGATAATAGCGGAGTCGTAAAGAGTGGCCCACTCCGCAACATCTTTTCAATTTCCTCTACACATCGCCTTGCCAGCTCCAGGCCATCCTCCTGCAGTCGATCCAAGTATCCAATCCGAAGAGTGCACCGGTAAAAGTGCTGGAGCGGCAGCCGCGTCACAAGCAAACGCTCGCGCGGGTGAACATAGGGGATGGCTACGTGGTGGACATGCAGCATCAGCACAACCTCGGGAATGGCAAAGAAATGGTTCACAAAATGACGAAAACTGAAAGGAATGCCATCCTCTGCGTCTGCGCAGAAAATCGCCATTCCCGGCGTTCGTATTGCCGTGACGCCGTTTTGGAGAAGGAGATTTTCAGTAGGATGCTTGTCAGTCATTTTTTTATCATGCGGCTTGCACCTGTCGTCCTTGCCAGCATCACCGAGCTTGACACGGTGGTTTTCATTCGTGTCCATTGTGTCTTCGTCAGCTTTGCTGGGGTCGGATGAGTAATTAGAGTACGATTGCTCCATAAACATGTGGTTGAACCGGCATTGGAACTTTTCCTCGTTTTGGGTCTTTAGACTTGACCCCCACCTCCATATGCCCATGATAATGGTGAGGATAATGGCAAGCGTCAATGGCAGCCAGCCTCCATTGATAAACTTGAGGCAAGCGGATGACAGGAGGAGCCCGTCGATGAAGAGGAAAGTGACGGCAAAACTCCCGATGACCCAGTAGCTCAGATCCCAAATGATATTCATGACCAAGGAAACGAAAGTGGTGGTAAGGACCATTTCTCCTAGAGAGGATAGCACTGGATGAGAAAACAAGGTATCCAACAAAAGGACGAGGTATTTACCCGCGACAGCCAGACCATATGCGTTCGTCAACCTAGAAGACTCCTTGAAAGTGATGACCACCAACAAACTCAGCGTCAGCAGCAGATATGAAACCATGGGGATATACACCTGCCCACGAATTAATGAAGTATGCTTGATGCGCAATCGGGGGAAGCAATCGAGCGCAATCGCTGCGCGCACCAGTGAAAAGCAAGCCGAAATCATGGCCTGAGAGGCAATGATGGTCGCCATCGTTGCAAACGCAAACATGGGCCAGTATACGGCGTGAGGAACCGTGAGCCAGAAGGTATTTTCCACGAGCGATGGGTCGTCCACCAGCCTTGCAGCTTGCCCCGCATACACCACAATGAGAGTCGGATACACCACTGCCATGCTAGACAGCTGGATCGCAGAGCGAGAAAAATGACCCATATCAGCAAATAATGCCTCCACGCCCGTGACTGCAAGCAGAACCCCGCCCAGCCGTTGCCAGGCGGAGCTGCCATTGTTTACGAAGAGCCGGATCAGGTACAAAGGATTGATGGCACGCATAATTTCGGGGTGATGCGTTATGTTATAGAGCCCCACGAAAAAGAGCAGGAGCAGCCAGCATGTAACGATGGGTGCAAAAATGGAGGAAATCCGATCGGTTCCCATGCGCTGTGAGAGGAACAGGCAGGTGATCACAGTGCATGTCAGTGGCACAACGAGGGGTTGCAGAGAAGGAACTGAATGCATAGGATGGATTAGCACTGAGGAACTTTGAAACCAGGCATTGAAGGCAGTATTACCTTTGATTTCCAGGCCCTCTACCGCCGCAAGAACAGAGACTGCAGGCGTCAGCAAACCATCGCCGACCATCAAAGCAGCCCCAAAGAGCACGGTCCCTCTCAGCAAGGTTTGGAGGCGGCGGCTCTTCGAAAGGAGTTGGCGAAGAGGATTGCGACGCGAGAAGTCACCCGTATCATAGTTGGTGAGGGTGAGGTCGTGAAGATCCAGTTTCCCTTTCACGGGAATATCGCAATGCCTAAGTGAGAAAAGATATGAGAGACTGGAACTTCGTAATTCCCACACTTGAGATTACCTGCACAGCAGCGAAAACAGGGAGAAAATGCCCCCCTCACCATTATCGTCACATTGAAGCACAATCAATGAATACTTAACCACCAGAATAAGTGTTAAGGACCAGAATATCAACGAAAAAGACCCGTATACATCTTCTTTTTCTGGAACCGTGGAGAAGACGGCGGAGAATACATAGAGAGGAGAAGTTGTGATATCACCTACGTATTAATAGAAACCGCACACTCAACAATGGTCCATCATCCTCCCCTCTACACTGATTCTAATCCAAATACCATAAATAATTCCTATGCTCTTGTATGCGAGGACTAATACGTTGGCATAAGATAGAGGCTAGAGGCAACATTCATTGGATCGGTTTAGAATAATGGTGAAATGGAATGGCAATATATTATCATAGAGAATCACCTGCCCGTAATGATCGGCAAGCTCAAAATCAATATTCATTCCCTGACGAAACACAGACTTGGGGAAATGAAGGAGGGGAAAGATTTCACGGACAGCTCTTAATATTTCTAACACCTCAGATCAAATTGGATTTTTATTGTGGCCAATCGATAAAGAGGGTAAATGTACAGTTTCCATTTGCATCGAAAATGCCTCTTATGTTCTGTCAAACCGAAATTTTCACGAGATCCCACCTCAGATCGCAGTATGTCATTTGAGAAGCCGAATCCATCATCGTCCTCGTCATCAAAGAGAGATTGGGATGCGATTCTTTCCGCTAGCTCTACCACCAAGGCCACTTCGCGTCCCAGCACGTCCTTACGGCAGCCCTTGCGCAGTTCGGCAGGAACAGGGGACGGAGCCAATCTTGAATACACTCAATTTAGTGAAGGATCGAGTTCTCATACATACCCATTCCTACACCATGTCCATCGCTCTATACCTCCCCATCCAGCTGCTCTGCAGTGTGCTTCTTCATTCTCTCGAGAGTTCAATGACGGCTCTGAAGTGGCCGATTTTCTATCGCGAGGAACTTCTTACACCGATATGATCTATAATCTAAATGAAGACTTGCATACGACAGCAAATCGCCCATCGCGCCAACTCGTTAATCAATTCCTCGAAGGACTGATCCTGCAGGATGATATCGTCGAGTATCTCCGTGGTATGACATACACCGATGATGTGCATCAGCTTCCGGAGTATATGCAAGAGTTGGTAGGAGAGGCACGAAATGAATCTTTGCAACAGCAAGAAGGGGAAATGCAGCAGCAGCAGCAGCAAACCCTAGGAAGGGCTCTGCAACGCTTAAATATGCTGAGAGATCATTTGAGGGAGAATGTTGGAGCCAAAGGAATCGCAGGGATGCAGGATGCTGATTTGGAACAAGTATGGACACTTTTTTAAACGAAATCAAGAGATGGCTGGGGGGAGAGTGTTTTGTATTATACACACATGTCTTTTATTCCTTTGTTGTTTGGATCCTGGGAGGTGTATATTGGTTGTTTTTTTTTTCTCTCATTTTTCGCACGTTCTGTTCTCCTTTAATTTTTTTAAATTTGAATTCCATACCCTAAGCTGTGAACCTTTTTGACAAAATCGGACTCACTATCGGGGCCCCAAAGATTATTTGAGATTGCGTAACCCAACGTTTTAAAATCAAGTGTAAACAAATGAGGGTATAAAAGCTGCGCTCGATGCGATGCTTGTTTCCCTTGGACCTCCCTCCAACTTCTCTCACACTCAAAACTTTCCCCCTGTTTTAACGACTTTTATTTTTTTTTTCCGAGTTTACTCAACCCATCATCATGACTCCCCCTCAGATCCCCTACAAAGTCGCCGACATTTCGCTCGCTGCCTTCGGACGCAAGGAAATCGAGCTGGCGGAAAACGAGATGCCTGGCCTTATGGCCATCCGTGAGAAGTACGGTCCCTCTAAGCCTTTGAAGGGTGCTCGCATTGCCGGATGCTTGCACATGACCATCCAAACCGCCGTTCTTATCGAGACCCTGTTGGATCTTGGTGCCGATGTTGCCTGGTCATCCTGCAACATCTTCTCCACCCAGGACCACGCTGCCGCCGCTGTGGTCGTTGGCCGCCCCAACAGCTCCCCCGTTCCGGTGTTCGCCTGGAAGGGTGAGACTGACGAGGAATACCTGTGGTGCATCGAGCAAACCCTCACTGCTTTCAAGGACAACCAGCCCTTGAACATGATCCTTGATGACGGAGGTGATTTGACCAACTTGGTCCATGAGAAGTATCCTCACTTCCTCTCTGGTATCAAGGGATTGTCTGAGGAAACCACCACCGGTGTGCACAACCTGTACCGCATGTTCAAGGAGGGTCGTCTCCGCGTCCCCGCCATCAACGTCAACGACTCCGTGACCAAGAGCAAGTTCGACAATCTTTACGGGTGCCGCGAGTCCCTCATCGACGGTATCAAGCGTGCCACCGATGTGATGATTGCCGGAAAGGTTGCCGTGGTTGCCGGATACGGTGATGTCGGAAAGGGCTGCTCTGCTGCTCTCCGTGGCATGGGTGCCCGTGTCATCGTGACCGAGGTTGACCCCATCAATGCTCTGCAGGCCGCCATGGAAGGCTACGAAGTGACAACGATGGAGGATGCCGTTGCCGAGGGCAACATCTTCGTCACCACCACCGGATGCCGTGACATCATCACCGGCGTTCATTTCGAGCAGATGAAGGACGACGCTATCGTGTGCAACATCGGTCACTTCGACTGCGAGCTTGACGTTGCTTGGCTCAAGAACAACGCCGTTGAGCGTGTCAACATCAAGCCCCAGGTGGACCGTTTCACCCTGGCCAGTGGTCGTCACGTCATCCTCCTTGCCGAGGGTCGCCTTGTCAACTTGGGCTGTGCCACCGGCCACCCCTCCTTCGTCATGTCCAACTCGTTCTCCAACCAGGTGCTTGCCCAGATTGCCCTGTGGACCGACAACGCCTCCTACCCCTTGGGCGTCCACATGCTCCCCAAGCAGCTCGACGAAGAGGTGGCCCGCTCGCATCTTGCCAAGCTCGGCGTGAAGCTCACCAAACTCAGCGACAAGCAGGCCGCCTACCTTGGTGTTTCGCCCAGCGGCCCCTTCAAGCCTGAGCACTACCGCTACTAGATATCGTTCCCTTTATGCGAAAAGGGGGGTTGTTCGTGCGAGGAGATGCATTCAACATGCGTCTCCCTATGTTCTAAAGAAAAAAAAACCCTATGGCCAAAAAATTTTATGTCTTATTGAAATTCTTTGTATATAATTTTTTGCATTCCCCTTTTTCATCCTGACATTCAACATGTTATACTATCTAATATGAATTAAAGTTAAATTATTAGAAAGGCTGCTTTGCTGCCATAAGAAGGTCATTTGACAAACACGTCCTCCTGCCGACTTCTCCGGCCGGGATTGGACTCCATAAACTCCCTCCCCCTCTAATCCGAGGTGGATCTCGACTTCTTCACGTTGATCCTCTTCTTCGCGTCCAGCCCCGGAATAGGCACGTGAAACTTATTTTTTTTTTCGATCTTTTTGCCTGCCATAGTTCCTATGGGCATTACTTCTCTCTATTCAGCTCAAGTCTAAGTTTGTTTTTCGCTGGCTCCGGGCGGGCCTATATTGAGAAATGCCCTAGCGGCCGATCGGCATACCATCGCGACCGAGGAAGATCGAACAAGGGGAGCGGCAGTGGATCAGGCGAAGTCCTCCCCTTCTGAAACCCCACTATTAAGGCGTGGCACTAGGTTATGCTCCTTCGGGTCCCACCACGACTACAACCCATGTGGAAGGCAAGCTCGACCACTCCTATGCCCTTGCCTCGAGGACTGTGTCCGTACCCAGGAGCACGACGAGAAGCAAGGGCCCCCGATTGGCGCCCCTCGAATGGCCCAACAAAGTGGCCGAAGACGGCAGCGCTTCGGCAAGAGAATTGTCACTTTGTGACCTTTTGCCCGTGCCTGTCATCGCCAGGGCCTCCGTCACGTTTCCGCCCTCCTCGCCCCTTCTCGAGAGAAGGGGTGGCGGGTTTCTCCGCAGCGAATTGGCTCGAGAAGATTGACACTCCGCCTGCGGGTGCGAATGACGCTGCACAATATCAACCACGTTCAACATAGCCGTGCCACCTCTCCCTCGGCCGCCCACTCCGGCTTGTGGCCATTTAGAGTCTGGCATTGACTCATCCTGTTGAAGAAAGTTTCAACCGCAAAGTAGATTCGATCTTGATAATCTTTCAGGAGGGGGGGCGCATGCCTCGAATTCTCTGGCAATAAGCTTCAAAGCCTAATTTCTTCGTTACGCTTTATCCCTTGAGAACGAGAGGCGGCATACTGTAGGGTTAGGTAATACCGATTCATCTCCACTTTTCTGACGTTGGGGAAATAGGTTAGGAAGCGCGGAGATAGCAGCACTTTGACGGGAAAAAAATTCATATGGTCATTTTTTAAAAGAGGATGAGAATTTTTTTATCCCTGAAGACGGAAAGTATTCAGGTTTTACATTTCTTCCAGAAGCCGCATGATTAAGGCCAAAGGAAAAAAAAAAAAAAGAAACCTTCAACAGGTCACGTTACTCGAATGGCGGCTCATTGTAGGTTCTCGATGGCCACGACGTATGGAAGATCGGGCGAACCTCAGTAGACATCTCACTGAAACGCGCCGTGGAAAATTGTACCGTCGTTATCAGCTATCGTTTGGGAACAGTCCAGTGTCCCAAGGAGTTTTTGGCGAACAGTCCGCCAGAAAATGGAGAGCAAACTCCATACGCTGGTAGAGTCGAATGCCGCTCTTCTCTAGTTGGAAGGATGACTCCTCCATGGCTCGTTTGAGTCATGGAGCATTATCGCCAATGCACGTCAAATACTTCAATGCATTGCTCAAGAGGAGAGGGTGGCTAGGAATCTGCCTAGGGCAGAAGGCTGGCGACTGCGGCGCAAACCGAGTGAACTCTGATAGCTCCGAAGGCAAAAAGAACTATCTCTGATATCGATTATCCTCAGATAATTCTAGCCAAGGTTGACAAATCTCAGGTAGCAATGGAAGGCAGAGCATGAAAAATAGAATACGAACTGTGCAAATAAGGTTATCAATTCTGGAATGGTGGAAATGACTGGAAATCGGCACTAATGTTTTTCCAAGATCCTGCTCTCCTCGATAACTCTACCGCGGCGCATTCTCAAGATCGGATCGCTCCTATGACGAGCGCAGTGGTCGCTAAGGAGGGCCTTGCTCTCCGGACTAGCTAGGTTATCCCGAGATACTGACTTACCAACCAAAAACCTTAAGGGAAAGCCACCCCCAACGGTTGGGCAGCTGCGAGGTGCCGCCGGCCCAGCGGGCATGGCGCAACGCACACCCTCTGATAAGTCCCAAAGGGGGCGGCTAGGTTGAGGGCACGGCCGCGCTGAATGAGCTCTCGCCGCTCTCCCCCTCGGCTACGGAGAGGAGAAAGCAGTCAATGCGGCTCTGTTTGCCTAATTGGGCAGATAGAGTTTCTCTAGAGCTAACCATGTGAGCAGCGATAGACAGAGAAGAAGAGGGCTAGCCGGCCTCTTTCCTAATCCACTGGAGAACTCTAAACACCACTGGGAACCATTGGAGTGCTGCGGGGCCAACGGCCATAGGCGGATCCAGCGAGGAAATAGCGTTTTTCGTATCTCCTCCACAAACTTGTTGAACGCATGAGTAGGACATGGTCACGTCGAATTTCATTAAAAAAACCGGCGAGTAGCGACGGGCGACAAAACCTCTTGAACCATATCTGTACTCGCCTGTATAACGATAATATCCCACCCTAATCTTCTTCTTAGTGTTTCAAGCTAAATTTTTTAAGCTTCTGAAGTCGAGATTGGCGCAATCCGTCCAAGAAGCGCTATATAAACCTCGCGCATTTTCCCAAGCGCTAAGAATCTTGCTCTCCCCCCCTCCCCCCGCCTCCCCCTCCGCGCTACCGCCCTACCCAAAAAATCGCCCCCCTTATCCCCCCGTTAGCATGGGCATCGCGTGAGTATGATGAGTTTAATTCAAATTAGAATTCAATACTAATGGTGTGGCCACACGGGCCGGCCGGATCGTTCCAGAGATACCCTCGAGAACTCGCCGCTGTTCCGCCTGTATAGGCGGCCCGCCATGCAGGTAGCCCTGCTAGGCTTTATCTTCTTTTGCTGCCCAGGTATGTTCAACGCTGTGAACGGCTTGGGGGCAGGAGGTCAGGTGAACAAGGACAAGAGCATTGCCTCGACCATGAATGCCTGCGTGTACGCCTTCTTCGCCATCGTTGGGTTTATGGCCGGCGGTATCGTCAACATCGTGGGCCCGCGCATCACCATCTTTGTAAGTAGCTGGCTCTTCATTGGCTCCCCTAGTCCCTCCACTTACTCCCCTCTCCCCCTCTCTACTGCAGCTGTCAGGGTGGACCTATGTCATCTATATTGCTGCTTTCTACCACTACTCTTTCACCCAAAACGGAACCTTCAACATCATTGCTGGCATTCTCCTTGGTATTGGAGCCGGTTGCATCTGGACGGCTCAGGGCGCGTTGATGATGAGGTGCCCCCCCCCCCCCTTTTCTCTTCCTTTTCTCCCTTTCAATGAAGGGTTCTCACCAAGATCTCGATGGCTATTCTCTTAGTTATCCTAAGGAGGACTCGAAGGGACGTTATGTCGCTATCTTCTGGGCCATCTTCAACACCGGCGGTGTGGTCGGTTCTCTTATTTCCCTCGCCATTAATGCTGGCAGCAATACCGTCGCACCCATCACAAGCTCGACTTACATCACCTTCATCGTGATTACCGCGGTTGGGACCACTTGCGCCATTTTCCTTCTTCCTCCCAACTGGGTGCGTCGGAAGGATGGTTCCCGAGCTGTCCTGGTCAAGCATCCGAATTGGATCAAGGAATCCATTGAGATCTTCAAGCTCGTCACGAACAAAAAGCTCATGCTTCTATTCCCCATGTTCTGGTACAGCAATTGGTTCTATGCCTATCAGTTCGGTATCAACGAAGCTTACTTCAGCAGTAAGTATCCTTAGTGTCTCTATGGCTTCCTCTCTTCCTCTTCCTTCTCCCGTCAAATGTTAATAGCCGAAATACTGATGAAGCATTTTTTCTGCCCATTTGTTCCCTCTCCTCTTCTCGATAGCTCGAGCTCGCTCCCTTAATGGTATGCTCTACTGGTTTGCACAGATTATAGCTAGTATTTTGTTCGGACGCTTGCTTGACTACGAGCGTTTCACTCGTCGCACAAGAGCCTTCATTGGTCTAGTGGCCGTATTTGTCAGTTTGGTTGCGGTGTTTGGCGGAGGAACGGCGTGGCAGTTGACCTTCTCCGAGCCGAACGTTGGTGTCGACTGGACGGACCCGCGGTTCCCTGGCCCGATGATTAACTACATGCTCTATGGGTTCTGCGACGCCATGTACCAAGTATACTGCTACTGGTTGATGGGCGCCCTCACTAACGATCCCCAAAAGCTTGCTCGATACGCCGGTATGGATGGAAACCGTTTCCACCATTCCCATCCATCCTGCTCTCTTTCTAACTAATTTTTCTTTCCTTGGGGTGATGGCATTTAGGTTTCTACAAGGGAGTGCAAAGTGCTGGTGCCGCCGTGACCTGGGCCATGGGTGGAAAGATTACGATGATGAATGAGCTCATCGTCAACTGGGCTCTCTTGATCTTCTCTGTGATCCCCGCTTTCTTCGTGTGCCAGGGGATCACGGAAACCAACTATGGTGCCGAGGAATACGATTTGGAATTGAAGAAGCAGCTTGAATTGGAGAAACTAGGGGAGCTTCCCAAGTCAGAGGACGACAAGTTGGAGCAAGGCAAGACGGAGGTGCCCGACCTGTCGGATAAGATTGAAGAATCTTCCCCTGCGCAAGAACAAGCCCAGGTCCAAAAGCAAGGAGAGGAGGAGGAGGAGGAGAAGAAGTAATGAACCTGTATTAAAAAAAATAATCAAGTACTTTTTTTTCGTGTGATAGTGTCTCTGTTTCTTTGACAAATTTCAATTAATTATACCTTATGCTTACAATTAATCTTTTCTTTCTCAAATAACTAATATCATTAATGACTTTATGTGCCTTGTTGCTTGTTTTCTTATCCTCCAATTATAATCCCTTCAGACGCATTATCATGTTTTTTTGGGTGGATGCAATTTAGAGTTGTAAAATGGACTCCCCTCGTTGATCGGGGAGAAAATAAAATATTAAATTGAAGCCTATCTCTGTATAGTCCCGTAGGTTTCCGTAAACGCGTGTTTTGGTGACTTTATGTTTTTAGAATCGAGTCTTAGCGGCGGTGAATCACAAAATTCGAGAGTGGATAGAAACGGCAATAACAGTGGGAAGATTGAAATTGTAGCTTGCTATCCAAAAAATGAGCTCATTAAAATGAATAATAGGGTCCTTATTTTTTTGTCATTTTTGTCCACACTAACCTGGTCGGTCTGAAGTGGCGAATGTCAAAATTGACGGGACATATTCTCATTTGCGCCATGCGGGGATTGGCTATGATAAGTGTATGAATTTTTAGCGGCTGAATTAACTTTACGAGAGAAGGGTAATGGTTGAGAGTGAATAGAGAGGTGTTGGTTGAGCCGAATCACTATATTACTGGTTCGATTCCCGTAGGCAACACCCGTCCATGAGAGTTTGCCGGGTTTTTTTCAGAACTCGATCGCTATCAATAGTATAGCAACAAGCAGATAATATCAAGCAGGTACAAAAATAGGTAGCAAATATCCTTAGGGGAAATTTAACTACCAAAAATGGGAGGCCGGACGCAGTACCTGGGCGATTTTGACGTAGAAGTTCACCCTTCCATTACATTCAGATAAAAATCATCGAGTGGGTGTAAAAAAAATGCATCCCAAAGGAGAAAAAAAAAGAGGAAGTGTTGTGCCTAGTGCGGGGATAATCAGGGTTAGCCAAAACTTGCGATAAATTGAGATTCGCTTGTGTCTTATTTACTAGATTGCATATGCATTAGACAGTAGAAAACATTGCACAGCATAGTGTGTGCACAATGTAGGTGCTACCTAAGAAGTTCTTAACACGGAATTCACGCAGCCACTCTTTTTCCTCCGTTATTTCGTTTCAATTTGAGGACCATAATTCAGACTGGCCAACGTTGCATGAATAGGCAAAAAGGGATCACTTCCGTGAATCCGTCAATAGCGCCAGTATTCCAACACTAATACCGAGCGAATCCTGCTGACGCAAAATAATCATTATGAGCATTGACCTTAACATAAAACCACTAGAGGCTTACTTATTCGGAGAGGATACTCCGAATATCTCCTGGATTCCAAGTTCTCGGGCTTGCTGCCCCTCTGTAATATTCCGCAGAATATCCCCGAGTGCGCACCACGTTATGGTTACATTATTATTAACTGTATTTCCTCATAAGACTTGGATTGGAAGTACCCCAATGACCCGGCCAATAGCAAAATAACCAGCTAATTCCTTTGAAGTCATGTCGCCTGGGCTAAGTTGAGAGAATGTGGGAAATTTTATGCTAGCGTGCCGGGAAATTAAACTTTTGTGTTTGATTGCAGCATGTTTAGTTAAGGCTAAAACGCTTATTGGGCGAAATTCTTTATTCTTAGTTTATACTTAGGGGTATAATGGTGAAAATAAGCGCACGGTCTTCAACTGTCGTCGAAAAAGAAGTACTCTTGGCCCTATTCTACTATGAGCTCAATAAAGAGAGAGCAGTTTCAGCTCTTGTGTTTTGTCCTTCATAATTGGGTCCGTTCTCTGGCAACACCTTCCATATTCCCATCTGACGGGAAGCGGTGTCAATACCACGCGTATTCTCTTTTATTTTCTCATCTGTAATCAGGGTTCGAAACTATGTAATGCTTCGAAGATTTAGGTTAATCGGGGTTACCTATCAAGCTTTGTGCAGCTATTCATTCGTTTGCTAGTTAGCGTTTGGTTTAAGAAATCTAGTGTTGCTTTCTCAATTCCTCTCCGTTGTTTTCCTCCTTCTGCATAAAATATTCAGCATTTGTTCTTTTTAGAACAAAGCAGTGGGACCTGCTCACGTCCACTGCATGAGAGGTGAGGCGATTAGAGATGGAGCTCCAATACCACGGAAACTCGTATAGGCCTTCCTAGAATGCTTATGATTGTGTATTTTTCGCGGAGCTTGGTTTGGCTGTTTGTGTCCATCCTCGGAAAAAGGATTCCTAGTGCACCGTTGTGTCAGTGATATCGACATCTTATTTTTTTTTTTCGCACAAAGAAACCATGACCTCCGCGCGCTTTTCACTTATCCACACGGCATACTAACAAAGGTCGTCCATGACCTACCAAGCTGATTCGATGCACACCCTGCCCTTGGTGACCCAAGGTTATGGTTAAACGTGGCCATATCTGATCCTTTTGCCTTTTTGGCTTGATTCGATTATTTCTAGCCGGAGTGGTCCGCAGGTACTCCCCTGGAAACCCTGGGGGAGAGGGAGAGGGGAAGAGGGAGAATCTAAAAATGTAGCCAAGCACGAAAGCATGAGAGGAGATGGCTTGAGGATAAAATTTCGTTGGTGGGAAAAAGGTTGAGATTATGCCCACCCGATAGTGGCGTGATATTGGTCGACTGTATCCCCCAGCTGGAATAGAAATTCGTGACATCCACGGGATTGCAAGGTTCAGTTCCATGACGGTCACAAACAATCCAAATTCTGCAAACCCACTTAAAGATAACCAGAGTGAGGAGATCTAATAGAAAAATGACCTGAGAATATGAACTTAATCAAAATGGGAATATTCTCCCGTATATATCGCAACGGCTTTTCATTCAAATTCGCTTTTTCTCTTTTCAATTTTCTCTCTTCTCTCTTTGCCCATACCGGGTTCCTTCCAACTCACGCCATTTTTGCCTTGCACCCCCACTTTAGCAGGTTGGCTAATCAATGCTAGTTTGCTTTTCGGCTCTAGTTTATTGCATATACCACTTTTGAGAGCAATTAACTTCCCACAAAGTTTTGGCGCCCCCTTCTTCTGTGTATTCACTTTATAAGCCCAACCTTTTTTTCTTAAGAGTCCAACTTCTCTCTCCTCTCGGTTATACGTGGTTCCCCCTTCCCCCTATATCATCTCTTTACAACTCTCACTAGCCCCTTATCTTATTCTCCCTTAATCTGATTAACCCAAGACTATCTGAGGTAGGCTGCCTTATCCAAAGAATCTCGACATAAATAAACTTACTGATACCTGTCTATCTCTACTCATTTCTCTGGCACATTTAATGTCTGTAGAGTCTAGCGCTTTCGTAGAGTTTGTCGCTGCAGCTTCCCAACTCAACAGAATGAAGGACACCTACCTATTGGCGGAAAAAGATGTTGGTAAGTGTTTATTTCATTTTTTTTTATAGCAGTTTGAACTCGACGCATGGGTGTTATCTAGGCCCTCAAGAGTCCTCCTTGGCCAGAGATCTCATAAAAGGGACCGTAAAGGAGCACCAAAAGGCAGGGAAGATGCCTTTTATGCTGTAAGTGTAGATTTATATTCCTGGAATGAACGACAGGATAGCCTATTAAAGTCAATACGCTTATCCTTATCTGAATGGTTAGGCGATTCTCGCAGGGCACACTTTCACGAGAAGTATATGCCCGATTTATTCTGTCATTCTATCATATATACAAGTAAGCAACTTTTTCTCAAACATGAGGTTTCTTAATTCTTACCGTGAACGCAATAGAGCATTGGAGGAGAAGATGGAGGAAAAAGCCTCAGATGAGAGCATCAAGGCCATCCATTTCCCAAAGGAGCTGTCGAGGTTGGAGTCCATTGAAAAAGGTAGGATAATGTTTAATTAAACGATTAATCCAAACCTCTGAGTACTCCCTACCATTCCATGCTCCTTGACTAACCCCCATTTTGATGGTTTTTCTGCTTAGACCTAGAGTTCTACCTTGGCCCCGATTGGCGCGAGGAGGCCAAGACGCTTTCGCCCGCAGTGGAGGCCTATATCAATGATATTAACAAGGCTGCAGAGCGCCACCCCGCTCTATTGGCTGCACATACGTTCACCCGTTACCTTGGTGACTTGTGGGGAGGCCAAAAACTTGCAAAAAAGCTGGCCAAGGCGCTAGATCTCCCGAGAGAAGGCGATTTTGCCTATGTGGGAAGGCACTTCTATTACTTTGAGAACATCTCCAACCTTCCCAAGTTCCGGTCGATGTATACTGAAAGCTACAACCAGATGAAGGTGGATCCTGAGCTGCGGCGTGAAATTGTATACGAGGCCATCAACGCCTTCAACTTGAACATGGCACTGTTTGCAGAGCTGGAGGAACTGGAGCTGGAACAGAAGCGGCTAACGGAGAAAGAGCTTGGTTCACTAGATGTCCAAGAGAAAGCAAGCACAGAGACCACCGACGGTGGCTTCACACTAAATCATCTAGCCCTACCACTAGCTGCAACATTAATATTGACGGTGATTGTTGGAGTTCGCACCATCATCAAGACGAAATAAAGTTATGCTCATATTATTTAAGTGTTGGTAAATCCGACTACTTTTTTGGGATAATTTCTCACTCTGCAATATATACTATACTATACTATATTATTTTTTTATTTATTTATTTTTCAAGCTCATGTAACACTTATAATAAACTGATTTAGGAGTCAAGGAGAGCTAGGACTTGCTTGTATAAAGATTGGGAAGGCAGATGCCTTTATAAAAAGGCTGACATCTGGTTTACACACGCAAACGTACATGCTTGAGTACATCTCGTATTCACAATCATTACTATATTCAATTAAAGGATATATCGGCTGGTTGTCTACGCGAACAAAAGAAAAAATAGCGCATAGCCGGAGAGTGGAGAATCTAAAGACATCTGCCATGCTGATAGGGAGTGAAAAACAATTTTTGGCAAAAAAAAACATATCGCTCAAGGGTGGACTCGAACCACCAACCTTTCGGTTAACAGCCGAACGCGCTAACCAATTACGCCACTAGAGCTTCATTTTCTGTTTTGTTACGGGAATATCAGTATTTCGTACAGACAGTCATAACTGCGCCACTACAAGCCAAAAAAAAAC